>NW_007728653.1:126212-130149 GCF_000696425.1 Galeopterus variegatus | reverse complement strand
TGGACAGTGTATAAATTTTAAAAAATCTTTTCCGAGGTGCACTTCCAAGTAGTACTTCCTCCTGTTCAAGGTTATACTGCTCTGTCCTTGTGAACTCAGGAGTGATCAGTTAACTTATTGTCACCAGTGAAATGTGAGCGGAAATAGTGTGTGTGTCACTTCTGTGGACAATATTTAAGAGCCAGCTTGTGATTTTCATAATTCTTTATCTTATGTCCTGAGACCAGTAATGTCCCAGATGAGTTTCTTCCAAGAGCCTGGGTCCTTGTAGGACCATAAAGCAAAGTTAAAGCCCACCTGGTATGGACATGCAGTGTGAGTGAGAAACTGATGTTTGCTGTTTCAATTTCCTAATAATTCTTAGGAGTTCTTAAAACATATTCTGGGCACTAGTTCTTTGTAAAATTAGGCATTGAAAATATTATCTCCTGTGCTATTATTTTTTTTTTTATTCTTGCTGTGGTGCCTTTTGATGAAAAAAAAATCTTAGAGTTTATGTATATTTATCAATATTCACCTCTCATATAAATTCTATTTTAAGAATCCTGCTGTCTCTTGAGATTATTCTATTCTAAAACATTCCATGTTTGCCTCTCACATTTCAATAGACCTTCAGGACTTGAGATTTGTTGCTTGTTTTAAGAAATGTTTAACTATTGTAATTTTTAACTATACACCTGGTTATAGTTTCTACCTTTCTTTAATTCGGTTTTAACATCATATTTTTCTAGAAATTTTTTCACTTCATATGTATCTTCCAATTTATGGACATAAAGTCTTTTTACATCATTTAGCACTTTTACATGTGAAATATCTGTCATTTGTTAAATGTATTTGTGTCATCTTTATTTTCATATCAATTTTACTATAAGTGTATCATTTTTATTAGATGTTTGTATAACCAACCAGGCCTTTATGACTGTTAATTATGTTTTGCCTGATTAATTTTTATTTAATTTTTTTTTTTATATTTACCATTGTCTTTACCTTAGATTTAATTTCTATTGATCTTCTTTTCTCATATATTTTAATCAGTTTTCAATGATTTTTCTTCTCTATTTAAGTAATTAGGTCTCTACTTACAAGATTTTATGTATAATATTTTTATGATTATTCTGTTCAAAATAGTATTTACTTTCAATTTTGAGTTCTATTTCTGACATCTGGTTCATTCAGAGGTGGATTTACTCATTTATAATGTTTTTACTCTTTTGAATATTATTTTCTAGCTCTATTGCATTTCGTCCCAAAATTTAAGTTAACTTGAATTATTTTGAGATATTTTACACAAATAATATATGATCAAATTTTGTAAATATTTAAAGTGTGCTTAAAAAATAGGTATTCCACGTTTGTCTGCAGTGATAATATGGAGGAACAGATAGATAGATTTATTTATTTGGTTGACTGCAATTTTTGTATATATAGTTTAAAATGTTTACCTTTTTTTCTGGTACTTTTTGCATGTTCTATCATTATTGAAAATGGTACCAGTAGTGCTATATTAAAATTTTCGACTGTGAATTTATATTTGTCTATTTCTCCTTATATTTCTCACAATTTCCATTTTATTTATTTCAATGTTATATTATTAGATGATGTTGTTGTAAAATATTTTTATCTTTCTGGTTTTCTCTCTCTTGATATCCTGTCTTAAAATACATTTTTCAAATATTACTTTTCTAATAACTTATAAAAGATCAAAAATATGTGTGGCAGCAAACATGACAAAATGATAATAAAATAAAATTTCCAAAGTGTGAAAGTGTGAAATTGTCAGCCTAGAATTAAATACACAATGAAACACTTCTTCATGAATGTCAACCAAAAACTGTGAAAGTTTACCATCAAGAGACCTTCACTAAAGGAATGACTAGAGATTTAATTCAAGAATTAGGAAAATGATACAAAATTCTAGAAACTAATTTTTTTTAATTGAAGTGGTAATAATAATAAATTACAAATGTGTAGTCACCCCTTATAAATTAACAATTTCTAATTCGTAAGAGTTAAAACAATTTTTTGTTTAAATTTTATTTGTTATACATGTTCCATTATCTTTATGTCTCTTACTAGCTTACACATAGTAGGAGCTCAAAGACTATTTCCTGAATTTATTCAGAAAGTAGGTGACAATGTCATCTTTGTTATAATACAAGTTTGTTTGTGATCTAACACTTGGTGAATTTCATGAGCTCTTGAAGATGAACATACACAGATTTATTTTGACTCTTTGTGTTTTCTTATGACTAGACTTTGCCTAACGTAGCACATTCTCAGTGCTTGTTATCTGAATAAATGCATGATTTAATAAATTAGTTTTCTCAAACCCAGTTAATAGTCCAATATCAGACTCCAAACCGTTGAATTTTATTTCACTGTTCTCTTGAAGTGTGGCAGTACATTCTTAGCGCAAGAATTTGCAGTTTATTTCCTCCAAAATGCACACATTTCACAAGGTAGGCAGCATGGAGCTAGGACAAGGAGTGAAGCTCTGCCAGGGAGCTCAGATCATTTAAACAGACAGAGGCCGATGACATAAAATCACACCCATAGTAAGTGAGAAGATGCCTTGTAACAACAATTAAATCTTTCGGTGAACTTACCGGAAAACACAAAAGGGACCCAGAAAAGTACTTGATAAAAATCCCGTAGTGAGGGTGATATCTGTAATGGGAGCCAAGCCTGAAAATATCGGTCCTGAACAAAAAGGCAGAACCATTTCAGTGTAGAATGACCTTGGGCAAAACAACACGATGGCAAAAGGAGACCAGTAGTATTTAGAAGACTTAAGAGGAAGAGAAACCAAACAGAGCCAGAGAAAAGAAAATTCAGGAATTCTAAATATTCTGTTACATTATGAAATTTCCCCTAGTTTCTAGTGAGATGTTGTAAGACATTCATATCAGAAACCCATTGAACGTTATTTAGAGATTGTTCCTTAAGTTAACACTACAGAGCACAGTTTTTACTTACCCAGTCATTTATTCATTCAGTGAAATTACATTTTATAAACACTTACTAAATGCCAGGCAATGAAAATGTGGAAAGTTTCTTAATCTCTCAATGCCTCAGTTTTATTGCCTATAAAATAGGGATAATAGCATATTTTACTCATTGACTGCCTTAAGGATCAAATGACTTGCTTCATCTCAAGTGCTTAGGATGGCTCCTAGGACATGGCAAACACTCAAAAAATGCACCCAGCACAAATGATACATTTCTGTCAAATAAGTGAAGTAATAAGCTAAGAAATTGCAATGATTGTGGTTAAAAACTGTGTTAAATTTTCTGCATAAATCCCTTTATCTGTCTTACCATGTCAAATAAAAGTTTAAAAAATCAATGACTGATAATTATGAACAAAATAGCAAGGTAAAAGAAAAGCATTTCACTATGTTCTTCAATCCCACCTTTTCACACGTTTTCGACCCTCCCTTCTTGGGACGGTGTCCCAGTGACTGAGTGGAAATGTCAGCCATCTAGGACGGTGTCAGCTAAGGGCCTCTCTAACTGTGCTCAAAATATTTTCATTCCTGGAGAAATTATAATGAAACCCTCCAGGCTTAATTTCATTGATCTCTAAAGAATAAAAGATGCTCAAAGAAGATTGGAAATGAGGACTCCAAGAGAAAAAGCAAATGCTTCACAAGTAAGGGAAACTAGATACGGGATTCTGGTCAGCAGGTGTTACATACACCTCACACCACTGGCTTAGAAACAAGAGAACAAAGGTCATGAACTTCATGAACAGGAATGACTTAGAATGTATCTCCTCAATAGTTTTTAATGAGATATGAGGTGCCTGAAAAGGGAAAGGGAAAGCCTAAATAAAGGACAGCCCCTTAGCAAGTGTAGGTTCATGATAACACAACATTAGAATCAAATGGCTCCTCTCCTAGAAAAGAAGAACTGGAAAATACTGAGTGAAAATGGA
>NW_007728653.1:123794-124789 GCF_000696425.1 Galeopterus variegatus | reverse complement strand
AAAATGGTGGTCATGGGCATGGTTGGAGGGCTTTGAAAGGACAGTGAATGAGGACGTTGTCTTCTTGCTCTCTCTCTGCCATTTTCACCATGTGATACCCTGTCATCACTGCCACCGCCACCGCCACCAAAACCTTCACCAGTTGTGTTCCCTGGACTTCAGACTTCCCAGCCTCAGAAACTGTAAAAAATGAATTTCATTTTTTTAAAAATTTTCTCAGTTCCGTGTATTTTGGCAACGGACTAATACAGACCCTTAGGCATGACCAGCTACATTCACTTATGCCTCTACCTGCATCTATAATACTTTAAGAGAACTGTGGTCACCTAGTCATCCTAACCAGGAAGAACTAGTTATCTCTTGCTATGGCAATAGACCATAACAAGAAAGCCCCACCAAGTGGTGAGTCAAGGCCAGCCTGCAGCTGTGCATTAGGAGAAGGGCACATTTGCCAGCCTTCTGGGTACAATGTGAAAGATTTAAAACTTGCAAGAAGGCTGAGACTAGAGTTTGGGAAAAGAAACTAGTTTCAAAGCAAGACATAATAAAGGCCTGAATAGAATTGGGATTGGTTCTTGTCATGAGAATAAAGGAAGGGCTTGGGTCCTATAGAATCTGAGGATTTAAAAAATTGCTCTAAAAATTGGAGAGAAAAAGAGAAAACATATTGTTCTTATTTCAATCCCAAATGACTAACGAGATACTGAAGCATCAAGAAGAGAAATTAGTAGTAGAAAAAAATAATGAGCTGAAATTGAACATGAACCTTTTTATTGTTGCCAATATTTTATCATGTGTAGATTTCATATCTGAAAAAGAGCCCAAATTCTTTCAATTGAATGGGAACATAGGAAGCAATGGAACTATTAATAAAGTCCCTTTGGGTTTTAAAATGATGTGTAGTTATCTGGTAGTAAAAGTAGTCAGTTTCTAAAGCTTATAAAATAGCTCAGAAAATTCATAGGAAATAGTCTATAGAAGTTTTAAACATTGAT
>NW_007728653.1:122646-123651 GCF_000696425.1 Galeopterus variegatus | reverse complement strand
AAAAAATGAAAATCATTAAGATTACTCTCAAGCTCTAATGGCTATCTTTTCATTTGACAGCAAATTGCTAAAAGTAATGACAGTATACTACTAGACAGAATTCATAGTAACTTATTGAGGAGGGAGTAACAACTAAAAAAAATATTTAATTAAATATTTTCAAGGCTCAATTTTATTTCCCCAGATACTACCCCTACTAGTATATAAATCTCTAGTAAATCTAGCTTTAAAAAATAATATTTGGAAAAATATATGAAGAAAGAATGGTGTTTATATTTGGACAATAAACAATTTAATCTAGAAAAAATAGAATGTTTAAAAAAAAAAGTCATTCCTTTCAATGGGTTGTGACAACATAATTAACCAAACTGGATAAATAAACAAATGTAAGATTATCTCCAAACTCTAAAATAATATTCATCTTGAGGTAGAAACAGTACCCAGCGTGGAAAGGCCTCCTAGCTCCACCATTGAAGTGAAAACATAAAGTTTTTTTCAAAAACAATTACAGTAATTTAAGTCACAAAGTGGATGAGGGAAAAAAAACAAAAACTTTAGCTCTGCGTGCTAGCTACATGGGGAAGTGCAAGTTACCCTTTCTGCCAGGATCGCAGGTTTTGCTCTGTTACTGCCTGGAATATTCAAGCATACCAAATAGGTATAAAATGATAGTAGATGACCTCCTGTGGGATTCTCTGCACAGAAAATGGAGGATGAATCAGCCTGAATTGAATTGTGTTTCTCTCTCCCACAGATAAATATTGCATACTAAATCAGTTTCAGTGTACTTGAATTGCCTTCCGTTTAACTTAATATATGCAGTGTCAAGTTATTTCAAACTGGGTACTGTTTGACTCTATGTACACAGTTTGTCTAGGGTAAAAATTGGAAACAGTTAAAGCAAAGTATAATGAAATTCTTTTCCAGCTCCCACAGTTTTTCAAGGAATAGTGAGAAAAATCTATGAGGCAGAAAACCAATTTAACTGGTGTTTCTAATACTACT
>NW_007728653.1:121287-121991 GCF_000696425.1 Galeopterus variegatus | reverse complement strand
GGAATAGTGAGAAAAATCTATGAGGCAGAAAACCAATTTAACTGGTGTTTCTAATACTACTTAGTAGCATAAAAAGCCCATATCTTTCAAAGTCTAAGAAAATCTATAGATTATTTCATTCAGAGACTTTTGCAACAAGACTCTCTTTAGCCACTGTTCCAGTCAACTGGAGTGAATCGTTAGGTTGTATTTTCCAACAAGTAGTTTTCACTAGGTTTCTATATTCCTGAAAACATTGTCATCTACACATATCCTATCAGAGTTGTATTTTATGTACAGAATTGATTTTTCTATCTCTGAAGTGTGTGTATGTGTATGTACGTGTAATGTATATGCACAGTATGGTTTATAAGCAGGTAAGAGATACTGGATATAAAGTTCTTGAGTCATAGTGAAAATATAATACTACCCACTCTGCTTTCTTTCCTCCAGCAGATATTTTACCAACACCTAAACAAAAGGCAAGGGACAGGAAGAAAATTGGTGATAACTGATACAGAGAACGACAAGGTAAATTTAATCTACTTATATTGATTAGGACATTGGGTGGGATACTTTAACAAAGACCCAGAGTAACTGTGGTTTTAAAAAAATAGACATTTATTTGTCTGTAATGTAGATCCAGGTTGATATGGAGAATCTGACATGAATTTTTCTATATCCCTCTGGCGGAATAACATCCCTCCGGGGATGACCTGACTTCA
>NW_007728653.1:119210-120032 GCF_000696425.1 Galeopterus variegatus | reverse complement strand
GTCTTTATGAATTTTTCCTTTTAATGTCTATTTACAGACTTCTATTTTACTTTCTTAAAACCCATATTGCTTAATAATACCTAAAATAAAACTAAATCCAGCTCTAGGAATACAAGAGGGTTATTTTTTTTCTTAAGTTGGGATTTTTATTAACAATTTCTAGCAAAACATTTTTTTTAATTTTATATCTTTTTCTATAAATGATGGCTTCATTAATTGGCTGATTAGGTTCATCAATTGTACTATTCTTATTTTTAAATGCCTAAAGTAGTGTTAAATTTATAAAACTCTGTGTATATGATTAAAAATCCAAAACAGACTGTTTTAGACAACCAGAAACTAATAACTCTTTAATCTTTCATTCCAAGAATACAGCAATAATAAAGATTTGTGAGTGCCTGTGAGAGCACAGCACAGCTTGAGGAATACAGCTCAGAATGTCAAAGGCATTCCGATGAAAGAGAGTCAGATAAAATCTAAGAAATTATGTGGAGTATAAATTATAAGCAAGCATTAAGCACAAGGAAGCCATGGCAAGTAGCTGATGTTCCGTATAAGTACAGGATGAGGCAGTAGTAATAGAGTGTGCAGTTCGTGCTTGAGCATGTGGATGTACTAATATCAAAGGGAAAAGACATTACTGCCTACCATGATGGATCCACAGTGAATGGATTTTATGTCTCAAGACAGAAAAAACAGAAGAACAAATGTTGGGAGAATAAAGAGAAGGAAAGAAAAGAGAATAAAATAGAAAAGGAGGTTAACCAAGTATGATGTAAAACTTTTGGATCTGAAAGAGGAACACAGGAATAGCAATAGAAA
>NW_007728653.1:104078-117682 GCF_000696425.1 Galeopterus variegatus | reverse complement strand
CTAGTTCAAATCAAGATGTGCCATAAGTCCAAAACGCACACTGGATTTTGAAGATGTAGTGTCAAAAATATGTAAAATATTTCATAAATATTTTTATATTAAATACATGTTGAAGTTATATATTCTGTTAATATTGAACTTAAAATATATTATTAAAATTCAATTTATTTGTGTCTTTTTACTTTTTAAAACATATTGAAAAATTTTAAATTACATATGTGGTTCAAATTATGTTTCTATTGGACTGAGCTGGTCTAAAATTTTACCCACCATATGGCAAAATCATTTTCCTTTCTGTAAATTCAAAGAAAAGAGGCTCCCAACTGAGTAGAGATTTATAAGCCTTATAAGCACAGTGCGTAGTTTGGTGCATGGCCTAATATGCAAGGACACATGGTTGTCTTAGCCATCTACAACACTCGTGTCTCTCTTTTATCTGAGGCCTTTAGAATATATACCATCTGACTTTGTTAAGCCAATCAAACTAATCTGTACTTCTTATACCCCTATAATCACATTTTATATATTCTCCCTTATTAATGATAAATAATATAAAAGGCAGAAGGAAAATTATGATTTACATTATATACATTCTGAGAGTCAAAGATGTAATATTTATTGAAAATTAATGGTAGCTGGCTTATGGATTGAAATGAGAGATAAAAACGATTGCATCTATTCAACATTAAATATCTGAGAAGTCAGTATTTGATGGCCATGTCACTCAGTAGCAGGAAAGCTCTACAGCAGATCAAGTATTGCAGTTTATCCATTATAAGTTGCATGTTTGTTTGTTTGTTTGTTTTAACATGGTAACATCTTTGAAATCTACTATTCATGGCATCCTATAATTTCCGTACAGCAGACAAGTATTAAACAACAAATACATCACTGCCTGTGCATGAGCAAGCATCACTGTTATTTGTGGCATGATAATACAACTGATGTGTCCACATTTCCATCAACAAACCGTTTAAGAACCATATGAGAAAAGAATACGAGTTCTGTTTACATTTTTAAAAAAACTTTCATAGATAGATTATAGTACGATAAATAGAGTACCAGCAACAAGTCCTGAAGAATTGGTGTCCGTGTTGTAGAAGAAAGTTCTGGAGACAATGCAGAGCAGGATTCAAAGAAATTATCATCATTAACTATCTTGATGGTTCAAAAGACAATATATTTTGGGGAAAAAGGCAGGAACATTAATAAAACTGAGAGAAAAAGTTGTTCAGACTTTTCATATGAAGAATTTTAAAAATACTTAAACGAATTTATTTTACTTATATTTTCCATTCAGTGTTTCACTGTGGTGGTGTGTGATTTAAAATATTGTGTATATAAGTCTGACAGAGATATTTTAAAATAATATAATTAAAATTTTAAATTATAGTAATAAATTGAATTAAATTTTAATTTGAAGCATTTTTCTTTCTTAAGATTATTTTTAAAAATTATAGTTTTGATTTCTACCATCCTAGATTTAATGAGCTAGGATGTCTAAACTCTGAAATTGAAGAATAGCTCATTCTCAGTAATAAATATCAAGGGTCTCTTTGAGTTTGCCAACCTTAACCATTTATGATTTTAGATCATTTCAAAGTTATCAAAAAAAATCAAAATATTATTCTTATACTTTATTTTCACATTTGATTGTATTTAGACAAAATTTATTGATTTACCAACATAAAAAATAAAAATATTAGAAAATTTGTTTTACCTGTTGTAATTCCTTTCCTATCAGCCTCCCAACTTTTGTTTGTGTTTATTAGTTTTTGTCCTTCATCTGAGTCTATACACATGATCCAATCATTATATACAGTATTTATTGAAACTTTATACATGGCTCAATTCTCCTAGTGTGTCCTGATTTATTTCCATTATACTATGCTTTTACATTATCCATGTTTATATTTACATTCTTAAACTACAATTTAGAATATTGCACTTTTTGTATGTTGATTGAACAAACTAAAAAGCAATATACAAGATTCACAATATCATGCTTCAGTAACTACTATTTACTTCAAGGTCAAATGTGATTGAACCCATAAAGAAAAAAAGCAAAATTAAATCAGTAAATATATCTCATGATTGCATAAAAATCATACCACTTTTTTTCACATTCAAAGATTAAGATGTTTTCAAACAGCCTTTTATTTTTGTTAGAGTTTCGATTTTACTTTTTCTCCCTATTTATAGGAAAAAATGAAGTCATCATAAAATTACAAATTTGAGCTGCAATACAACACATTTCTGGCGATGTTCTTTATAGACACATCTTATTTATTGCTGCCTCTGTAACATTCAGCATTTTTTAAAAATTCTATTCCCGGATTTAGTTCACTGTTTCTTTAATTCCATAAGTTTCTGCATTTTTTTGTTTTTTTTTCCTTTTTTTATATTTTTTGGTGTGCATATACATCTTCAAGTAATTTTTTTTTCCTCGCAGAGGAGTGTCTGTGAAAGGTAGATTTTAGGAGTCTTTTGTGCTTGAAACGGTCTTTATTTTTTGTCCTTTAAATTCAATTAATTTAAATTTGGTTGGTCTTACAAAGAGTATGACTGCCTTACTTAACACATTTTGCCAGCTCCAGATTCCCTTGCCAGCCTAATATAAAACCTCAGGAGAGTGGTATTCAGTTTCAGTACTCAATTCTCAGCTTTCTGACAGCTAAGAACCACAGTCACATCTGGTGAATCTGAGCGAAATTCTGCTAGTGGAGGGGCATACCAAGAAAAACTTTTGTTTCCTGAAGAAACATAAATAAAAAGATTCAACTGATGTGGTTTATCTGCCCTCTCCAATCCTCTTGCTCATAATTGGGTATAAACTGGTCAAGATCAATAAGGAGTATCTGTGACCATGAAGCAACAAAAATGAGGACAGAAGCCAGCATGATAAGTAGAGCAAAGATCAAAAACAAACAAACAAAGCAATGAGCCTGAATCTCTTTAACATTATTAATACACTAAACTTCTGACTCTTTTCGAGTGGCCAAGCAGTCCTTAAACAGCAGCATGGTGACTAAGTCTGCCGTGGCTGCTAGGTTGGCTTACCACACTCTCACAGATTCAGTCAGTAAAATGACAGCGAGTTCAAATGAATTGGGACATTTTATTATTTCACACACAGTATAAGCAAGATTAGTATGGTGTCAGCTTCCTACATCCTTTGTGTCCCACTGGATGACATTGAACCAGAGGGAACAGATGACATATGATACTAAATAATTTTGTACCTAAGGGAGGTTTTCGGCTAAGTGATAGGTAAGGTGGAAAGTTCCATGTCTCACCAGAAACAGGAAGGTGGATGTGAAATATCTTTGTACAGCTCCTTACAAGAATGCCTAGATTATCATGTTCCAGGGAGGATCACAAGGTGTTCTGCCAAGAGACGGGTCAGTCTGCAGTTAAGCTGTGTCTATATGGCCTCTATAGAATCATGCATGATTGTTAAAGTGCCATGAAGGAGCCACTTCCCTACAAGTATTTGCTATGTGACAATAGTAAAATCGGTACATGTAAGCTTATCTTAGTCTACTTTCCTTTTATTTATAGTTAAATAATCCCTACCTGATTTACTGTAGTACAGAATTTGATGTTCAAATAAATGATCCCTTTGGACCTTGAAGGTAATGCTCAGCTGTCTTCCTGAATTCATGCTGACTCAACATTTCTGATGCCCATGTAATACTCATTTCTATTTAGGTAACGTGTTTTCTTGAAGGAAGATTTTAAGATCTTTTTCTGTGGATGGTGCTCTGAAATCCTGTTACACTGTGGGACTTTTCTCATTCAAACGGATTGGCACTTTAGTGGCCCTGTCAATCTAAACAACTTTATGAGAATTTGTTTTTTGGAAATTTCCTTAAGCATTTTTTAAAATAATGTCCTCACTTCATTTTCTCTTTTTTTCCCGGAAATTTTATTAAATTACATTAGGTCCTTGTAAAACAATGAACTGTATCTCTTAATTATCTCTCAACATTTTTATCTTATTTTTTTTTTCTTATACTCTGAAATATATAGTTGGGTTTGTCTTCCAAATAGCTATTGTAATTTAATTTTAAATTTTGTTCATTTTGCTAATCATTATTCACTCTCCTAATTGATTTTTAATATTTAAATTTTAGCAGTTATAATTTTAATTTACTCAGATTACTCCCATTAAATAACAACTTCTTGATTTTTTAATACAAGATACTTCAGAATATCTCTAAGATTAATAATTAGAATTTTAAAATATTTATTTTTCTTTCTTGTATTATTTCTGAGAGTAAATATTCTGTTTATTCACCTTAGGCTTTCTCTTTATGCTACTAGCTATTTCAAATGTCTTGTCATTATTTTTTCATTTTTTAAATAAAAGAACAACCTTAATTATAATATATTCCTCTCTTTAATTTTCATTGCAATTTCTGGATGAGTGTATATTCAAATGGAAGGATCAACTGTGGGTTCAGTGTAAATGGACAGGTTTTACTGACAGGCTGACTTCCTTTTGTGATCATGAATTGAAAATAAGCATATATGCTTTTGATCCACACACCTATTTCCTAAGTAACTATGATTTTTCTTTCCAGATGGAATATTTTAATAGTTTTCATGACTCATAAAGATACATACCTCTATTTTTTTTTGTCCAGACCATTTTGGAAGTGCAGAGTCACCCATGCCAGGCTCTGCCTTTCTCTCCACTCCAAAATTGAAGATAGGGACGCTTTTGACAAAAAAATTTCCACTCTCTTTGGAAAGTTCCAGTCTCTGTGTGTAGAGCTAAGGCTGGGTCTGGAGCTCACAGACTCCTCAAGCCCATTGTCCAGACTGGGTCACAAATCCTTCACATGCAGGTCTATGAGCTAGATAACTGGAATAAAGGTCCTTGGAGCCTTGGTTGAAGAAAGAGTAGTCTTTATTTCTGCACACACATGTCTAGGAGCTAGGCAGTCCAAAGAGAAACTCAACTGCTACCAGCAAAGTCCAAAGAAAAACTGAGCAGCTGCCTGCAAAGTAAACATGCTCTATTTTTAGATGCATCTCTCTTCCAGCCAGCAGTTCAGGGTCACTGCTCCACACAACTCTAGAACACACAATAGCAACAAAACTAAAAAAGATACATTGGCGTGCATGCACACTAATTCTACCCCCCCACACACACACACATAATTTGTTTACAAAGCCTGTGCTGCACCATACCCAACCAGACTTAAGGTGAGGGGGCCTGACTAAACTATTCTATTTTTCCAACAATGTGTCTTCCTGATTCTAGTAAAAACTGGTTCACATTTTTTTTTTAAAACAACACTTCAACATACATGTTTTAATATCTTTATGCTTTCATGTGACCCTAGGAGGAAGGAAAGACAAAGATGAAGGAAAGGCTAAATGTGCCACCTTCAAAAGTAATCTTTATTATTCTCTGTAAAAATAAGAAAATTGACGCTTAGGATGTATAGAGAGTTTAAGTAAAGTGCTTGATTCAAGTCCTTGCTTTCAAACTTGTTTTCTGCATTGTTCCTTCATTAATTGGCTTATATATTATACTAACAGAAATACACATGCACTCATTTAAACGGTAACCATTAAAATAGGTAAAGTATAATAAAAGTAAAATTTGTGATGTTATTTATATGGAATTCCATAATTAGTGGCATTTGAGTGACCTTTCCAAAATACTAGTAGTATGGTATATGTGTGTCCTGTTGAGACAGGAACAAAGCAAATGTAGGTGCTAAAGTATTTTATTTGCAGTAATAAAGGTTTGTAAAATACAGGCCAGGTAACTGTGGTCAGTATCTGATCTTCATCATACTAACCTGCAATAAAAGGTGCATACTATTTAACCCAAGAACTCAACTTTAAGAATTTAACATAAGTACACTTGCATGTAAATATGAATAAAGATATATGAACTAAAATGTTTACTGTTGGAACACATGTAAGAGCAAATTACTGTAAACAGCCTAAATGTTTATCAATAGAAATCAGTTTAAATAAAGTACGGTCTATTTATATACTAGCATATTATGCAGTGATTCAGAAAAGTGACAGATTTATATGTGCTAATATGGAAAAATCTTCAAGATATACATTGACTGAGAAAAAAAATCAAGATCTACAACTGGGTATACCATTCTTTAATTTCTATAAGATATTTTATGTACATATGCATGTGAATTCAGAGACAATTTTTTGAAAAGTAACTCAAAAGTAATTGCCTCAGGAAAAAAAAAAGAAAAAAAAAAAAACAGAAGACTGGTGAGGGGATGTGGAAGTGAGACTTTACATTCATTGTATAATATTTTATATCCATTGATATTTTTTATCATCTGCATGCATTTATCATCTGCATACTTTTTAATTAAAAAATACTAAAACTCATATACCTTTAAAGGCAGCCCAACTCTGTGAATATATGAAAACCATTGACTCAAACACTTTAAATTGGTTACTTGTATTATTTGATTTACATTTCTGTTATTTATTTTTATAATTGTTTATTTGAATGATTCTTTTTAAAGAATATGTATGCATACTTTTCTCTGATTATATTATTCAAAAGAATAATTTAAGATCTAGTTCTCAGAACGGTCAAAGGCTAAGCTGCAATGATCTTCAGAGAGCAAAAGACAGCCAAAACTTTGCTCATAAAAATGAAATACTGAGCATCTTCTATGTGAAACTGTTGTTGAAAGCAATACATAAATGTAATTTAATTTACTTCTAACTTGGATATACAGGTATTATTATCTCCTTTACAGATGCGGTAAATGAAAAAGACAGAGATTGAGCTGTTTGCCAAAGATGATGCAATGAGAGGGTGTCTTGTTTTGTGTCATTTGACATTGTGCTAAGCTAGTAGAGTGGGGTTTGGTAAGGATAAGCAAGAGAGGTTTGATCCAAATAAGGGATACAATCTCCTAATGTGTTACATAGAAAAACAACAATGCAAGCAATGATTAATCCCTAATATTGAGTGGAAGATAATTATACTAAAAAAAAATCAATCTTTATCTGAAATTAAATTATACTAAACAACTATTCATTGTTTATCTGAAATTCAGATTGAACTAGAGGCCCTGTTTGTCGGTTGGTTTGCTAATTCCGGCAATCCTTAAGATAAATAGAAACTCATACGTGTTCAAGGGGAGATCTAGAAAGAAAAAGAGTACCATTTTGTATCTAACGGTATTTGGAATCATAGCCAATTTCAGTAGTATAAAACTAAATGGAATGGATTAGGTAGGTATGAATATCATCTTCCACGGAGGTTCAGCTCCAAGAAGCTGTTAAAGGCTAGAGCTCTGGAAGAGGTTGGGAGCATAGAAAGAATTAAGGGACCCATTGATTCTCAAAACGTTTAATTCAGTAGTGGGAAGTGAAAGTTCTTCCCATGTAGAAGGTTTCTGGATTAAACATGTATCTGAAAGAAAACCCTCCTTTTGTCTGATGTATTTTTTTAGGGTCTTCTATATCAAAGGAGAAGTATTATTATGCACTCAATACATATTTGAAAAAAGCAAGGAAAATTAATAATGGTAGGAATCAGGGATGTTAGACACAGTGAATAAGAAAATATTTGTATTCTAGAAACATAAAACAAAAACATTAATCCACAGGACATTTCCTGGGACGGGGAAAGTGTTGAGGCAACTTTTTTTCTTGTCGTAAATACCCAGTATGATCTTGTTGAGTTTGTGGGATCCAGTCCCAGAAAAATAATCCTATTAAAGTAACCTTTCACTCCAACCAGGTTCAGGGTTTTGTGTGTGAGGGTGTCCGTGTGTGCATATGTGTATGCACAAACATGTGTACACGTTTCTACACACGCACATGCATACTTCAGGTTGGGTAAACATTAATTCTATATAGAATTATAAACTGTAAATGTATATATGCACTATATATGCTCAAACTATATAAATCTCATGTTAGGGTTTTAAAGAAAGACATTTTCATATAAAACTCTATTATCTTAAACTTCAGAATTCCTTCCTCTTCTAAACAACATTAAAAAATGAGGTTATATAAAACATCTTCAGAGGAATGACCCTTTGTTTTGCAGTGAAAGAAAATCTTCAGGGTTACCACCCTTGCTGCAAAATATCACACAGTCTGTGAAATAGGAAAGTCAATATGTATTAGACAAAGAGAAGAGAGGAGTGTGTAGAGAGTGAACAGGAAACCAGCGATGAGAAAAACAGCAGGGGTTTGCTTGTTGAGCCCAGTGACCTTTCTCTATTCCTAATACACTGAAGATTGTGTAGATCACAGAAAAAAATATTTCTTTAATACTTCAGTTTTCGGTGAACAGGTAAGGATTTTTCTCTCCTCTGTTTTCCGTTTAACTTTAGTAATTTTCTCCATTGAGGTTATTATGCTTATAAATTCAACTCAGTGTAAGCTAAATAAGAAAATGCAATAAGTATCTTGAAGGTTTTCCTAACACTATTTATAAAACTCTCCAAGAACTGCTAGTATTCTTCCTCTAACAAGTAATACTATATGCACCAAGGGAAATGAAACAGAGCTGAGAGTGAGTCTTGCAGCCTATTAAACATTTAATAAGTAATAAGGATCCATCAAAGGGTGGACTATTTTTTACTTATTACAAGAGCAGACAGTCATTTCCCAATTTGAGCTATAGAAGCAAGGAGGAGGAAAACCATTGTGACAGAAGAATCAAATATAAAGTGACTAAGAATAACTGATTAATTGTATTTTTTGATTTGTTAACAGGAACTTTCAAGGACTGAGTCATGAATGCTGACAATTTTGTGCCATTGTCTATGTGTATGTGTCTCTGCCTCAATATCTCAAAATATTGAGATCCTATTTCCTTTCCAATGTCATAATAACTACTTTGATACATTCATTAATCAGATCTCCAGATTGCAATTTGTCTTGTCTTGTGATATCAGGGACTAAAACCAATATAGGAGACATTAAACATAATTTAATAATTTGGCATGCCTTTCCTATTCTGATTGTCAAGACTGGCTAATTTCACAAAGTCACAATAGCATTTCAGTGATAGCAGTTTTAGAGTCCACTTCCATGTGGAGTAAATCATTTGTTTCTTCTTCATTTCACCTTCCAAATCTAACCTCCCCTCCCCTCATAGCCTTCTGTGAATAAGATACATTTGTCACCGGGCTCCACTGTAAAATCAGCTTACCCTCACATGTTATAGTAAGTAGGCACAGTGCTAAGATGGCCCCAAGACTCTTGCTGCTGCTCTTCAAGCTCTATATAATCCCCTCTCCTTGAGTGTGGGTGGGACCTATAAATATGATGGGATATCACTGTCATGATTGTGTTATATTATACTTGCATGGCACAGATAAAAGGATTTGGCCTGGGCAGGCACATTCTAATGAGAGAGCCTATTAAAAAAGTAGGCTTAGTGTTTTCCTTATCTCAAGTATTCTCCTGTTGGCTTTGAAGAAGTTAAGCTGCCATATTCTGAGAAGGCAATGTGGTTAGGACTGAGGGTGGCCTCTGGGAGCTGAAAATGACCCTCAACTGACAACCAGCAAGAAAACAGAAGCCTCAGTAATTGACCAACAAAAAACAAATGCTGCCAACAACCTGAATAGATTAGGAAATAGATTCTTCCCTAGTTAAACCTTCAGATGAGAATATGCCTGGCTGACGTCTTAATTTCAGCCTTATTAGACTTTGGGCAGAGGACCCAGTTGAATCATGTCCAGACTTTTGACCTACATAAACCATGAAGTAATAAATGTGCTTTTTTAAACTGCCAAGTCTGTGACAATTTGTTATGCAGCAACAGCAAGCTAATACATATGGCTTCCAGCCAAGGTCATTGCAATATGAATTCCAGTTGGGTGATATTGTTTTGAGGACTCTGAAAAGCTTTGAATGTGACTACATAAATATAAGGTCTTAAATTAAAAGTATCATTAAGAGTTGAGCATTCAGTAAGTACTGAATAAGAGGTAAAGGAGGGTACTTCAAAAAGTAAGCCTGAATTAAAAGATAATATGAATCTTTCCATGAATTTCTTGAAGACCCCTCATATATGTGGCTGAATAACTGGTAAACTTATGACAAATACTTTACACTGCAGATTAAAAATCACTTTAAGATATATTAATTTTTCAAATGATAAAATATTGTTCAAGTGTTATTATTAAAATACACATTTTAGAAGTGAGAAATGTAATTCAGAGAGAAGTTAAGGAAATTGACTGAAGTCACAGCAATAGTAAGGGCTCAAATCTTCCACTTTAATCTCTTTGCCTATATTGAACAGAGGTATTGAGAATGTAAACAGATGGAAATGTGTTTATTTATTCATTTATTTATTTATGGAAATGTGTTTAAAATAAATGTAATTCTGACTAACTCATGAAAGTAAGTAGAAATCACATCAAGAAAATCACTATTGTGGCATATTACCTAACATCTTTGAGTTTTAATTCCTTCATCTATAAAATGGAATTAAAATACTACCAAACTCACAGAGAGCAGAACATTCACATAAGCACGTCTCTTGCAGATTGAGAAAAAGAAAATGGAAAACGTAGAGTTTTGAGATTTTAAACTTTTTATAACCTTGTTATATGCTGTTTTTAGAGATATCTTACTATATAGTAAAAATAATAAAATAAATCAAATTCCCATTATACATGCAATTTCATTTTTAAATAATAGATTTTGTACACTTAAAAGAAAACAATGTTGCAAGCTATGGTTAAATGTTTTCTTTTCCTGTTAAAAAGCTTATTCAGTTGTTCAGAAGAGGTTTGGGTGGTTTGCACAAGTGTTGATCATGCCCCAGCATTTTTCTATCCATCCCCGCAAAAATAATATTGAAGCTGAAGTTCATTTAAGATGATGATAAAAGCACAGTTCTAATTTAGCTAACATCTTTAGAATTTCAAAAGCAATCAAAATAACTCTAGGTTATTAAGCAAAGGACTGGGCGATTTTTTGAAAGATCTTTAACTTTCTGAAAGGACAGGGTGCATCTTTTCATTAAATATTGGAAAGAAAGCCATTTAGCAAATAGCTTTTTCAGACATTCCCATTGAAATAAGTATCTTTTTAAGAGGAAAAGAGAAAACATCATCATTTTTGCACCACTTAAAGAAAAATATTAAAATAACCTCTCAAAAATAATTTTTATACCTTTATATGGTTTGGGACTTGACAACATATTTCCAAAATTTACTTTTTATTTTCCATATTTGCCCATACATTTTGGGGCCTAGTAATTACTTCTGATATTTTGAAAAGAATTCATTTCAGTCATTTGCCCAGAATAACTCCAATGGATTTTGAATAGGACTTCCTGACAAATACTCTTAGATATGAAACATCTTGTAATATGATTGACAGATTCTCAAATACAAACTAGAGCTAGAGACATGTCATTTTCTGGGGCTGCAAAGAAAAAAATGAGTTTAAAATATCTAATACTAAATTTAACTTATAATTTTCTTTACAGTCATATAAAATGAATAGATTGATATATTTATTCATAAATGATCACTAACATTTTGTTTTATCCAGAAGAAAAAAATAAAAATTAAATTAAACTTTCACTATTCACATGTTTATTACATTTTTTTGTCACCATGTTTTGGGATTAGGTGTGAAAAATTCCTGCTTTTTTAAGCATTTGGACTTGTCTCTTTTTAGTAATTGTATTTGAACTATAAAATATTTGAAAAGAATCAGAAGAACTAAATTCTTGTTTATTTGCTGTAGTTTTACTATTTATACTATCCTAAATCCTAATAGTGCTTATCTCATAAACAAATGTAACAAAACGACTCATCCACCATCACCAGTGATATTAAACTCACAAGAATGCCTTTAAATTTTCTCACAAAGCAGAAGTCATCATTCTTTTTGTGATGAATGAATCTTCAAACACTAGAAAATTTCAACCTCCACCTGCACTTAAAAGTAACAAAGAAATTGTGATTTTTGTCTGTATTTTTTGTAGAGTGAAGCAAATGTAAAATCAATCATATCAATAAACAGGAAGGAAAATAAAGATGTATATGCAAAGCAGGAAGTTTCAATTTTCAGAAAAGATTTGGAAATAGACAGATGATGATGAAGCAGCAGCTATATGCCTTCTGTGCCTCCAGGCAAAAGAAAAGTTACATGCATTCAACGTGCTTTGAAGTAGTGCATGTTGACTGTACATCTTGAGTGACAGTGTAGAATTTCAACATGGTTATAAATTACTTTAACAAGGATAAGAGATTGTGATTATAGACACATATACATGAATAATTAGGAAGACAGCAATAAATCAATACTTTTAATATTTTATTAGGTGTTTTTTAAAAATGTTGCGATAACTAATCCACTTAGACACATATTCCCCATGAACAAAGTTCTAGAAACGNAGATTGTGATTATAGACACATATACATGAATAATTAGGAAGACAGCAATAAATCAATACTTTTAATATTTTATTAGGTGTTTTTTTAAAATGTTGCGATAACTAATCCACTTAGACACATATTCCCCATGAACAAAGTTCTAGAAACGAGGGAAAAAAAATGCATTTTTACTCTAGCAGACATAAGCATATTGTAAAGAAGCTGCAAGTAGATACTGTGGAAAAGGGTGATGAGATTTGCGTATAAAACTAAGAACGATTACATAAACACTGAGAAATTTCCTAAACAACTAGCAGTTTATTTTTACTTCACAAATCGTTACATTAAAAAAAAAAAAATCTTTATCTCAGAGAAATTCAATTAGGGACTTGAAGTCCCTATTGCCTGAGCAGAGTCACATATACCTTGTCTCTGTCACAGTGTTTGATATCTTCTATAAGTAAGTGACAGAAAAGTCCAGGACTAACAAAGGCTCACTCTGTTCCTGTCAGGAAGCTCTAGTACATCTTTCTTATTAGGAGTACCCAGGAGTTTTCTCTGCAGAACTGTAGTCCTAGAGTAAGTAACAGCTTTTTCTGGTTTTTAACTCTTTATATTCCTGAATGGAAGCCAATCTCTCCCTTTATCATGGAAATGCCTGCCCCCTTTTGGCCAAAAACCAACAATTTAATTAACATTGAGAAAACATAAAACATAAGGGTGTCTCTTTTCCCACCTTCTTTTGTCTTAAAGTATCCAGTCAGCAGTTCTCAGAGTAAAGAAAAAAAGTATTATCATGATGCAGACTTTCAGTCCCACAGAGACTCCTATCTTTTGTTGTTATGCAGAAGTGAGACTTTGGAAGGAGTATATGATTTTAGTTTCTGGACAAAAGAGAAAAAAAAGGTCTTTGTTCAAGGAAGCTTAAGTTTAAACTTGCATGTTTTTAGCCATCACACATTTATTATTACTTCTTCCTGGAATCAAATAATTATAAAAATACGATAATAACAGGAATCATAATAAGATTACAAGTTAAACATCAACCCTAAAAATTTGTACTCATTTAAAAACTGATTTTGTATATTTTATAGCTCTTAAGTGGATTCAAATTACTGATTTCTTAAAAGAAAGAGAAAAACATTTGGTTTCTATCATTTGTTAATGTATTAATTCTGATATTGTGATCAGGGAATAAAGTTTTGTGAAAAAATATAAAATAGGATATGA
>NW_007728653.1:61146-103915 GCF_000696425.1 Galeopterus variegatus | reverse complement strand
TACGATAATAACAGGAATCATAATAAGATTACAAGTTAAACATCAACCCTAAAAATTTGTACTCATTTAAAAACTGATTTTGTATATTTTATAGCTCTTAAATGCATTCAAATTACTGATTTCTTAAAAGAAAGAGAAAAACATTTGGTTTCTATCATTTGTTAATGTATTACTTAATTCTGATATTGTGATCAGGGAATAAAGTTTTGTGAAAAAATATAAAATAGGATATGAAGAACAAGAAATACGCAAGCAGATTCAATTATGAATGTGAATAATCAAGGAATGTCAAAACAGCTAAAGTTTTGGCAGAAAAGTAGAATAATTTAACGTGTCAGGTTGGTCAAATGCTAACCTTTGATTCTGTGATTAGGAATGAGAATTAAGTTGCAGTTTCTGTTGCAGAGAGAAAGAGAGAAAAAAACAAACAAACAAACACAAAACAACAACAAAGAACAGTGCTTCTGGGCTTTGCCCTAAGAAGGTGATTATTTAATCAAGAATTACATTGGATTTATTTGCTTTCTTGTGAAATGCTTATATTGAGATTAGATGGCATACCATTTCTTTCAGAGAAAGACTGGAAAAGAAATGGCATTTTTTTTTCCCTAAAAGATTGCTGGAAAAACTTATACCTTTAATTCTGATATTGTGATCAGGGAATAAAGTTTTGTGAAAAAATATAAAATAGGATATGAAGAACAAGAAATACGCAAGCAGATTCAATTATGAATGTGAATAATCAAGGAATGTCAAAACAGCTAAAGTTTTGGCAGAAAAATAGAATAATTTAACGTGTCAGGTTGGTCAAATGCTAACCTTTGATTCTGTGATTAGGAATGAGAATTAAGTTGCAGTTTCTGTTGCAGAGAGAAAGAGAGAAAAAAAAACAAACAAACACAAAACAACAACAACAAAGAACAGTGCTTCTGGGCTTTGCTCTAAGAAGGTGATTATCTAATCAAGAATTACATTGGATTTATTTGCTTTCTTGTGAAATGCTTATATTGAGATTAGATGGCATACCATTTCTTTCAGAGAAAGAATGGAAAAGAAATGGCATTTTTTTTCCCTAAAAGATTGCTGGAAAAACTTATACCTGTTGACAAAGCCAGATTATTTTATTTAGTAATTTATTTAATCAGATCTAGTAAATGTAAAGCAACATTTTCTTGTGTCTTTCTAGTTCTCAAGAACTCATCATTTCAGTGGCTCCCTTTTTTTGTTTTTCTGGTGTTCACATGAAATTCCAATTTGTATTTATTTGACATCATTGTCCATTATCCAAACATACCTCCTTCCCCTGCTCCACACACACACACACACACACACACACTTTCTCTTTCATACACACCTGTGCTCAGAAATAGTAACTCTTGTGGGAGCTGGATTCTGTCTCATACTACTTTAAAAGTAGTAGTGTTAGGAGCTGATGAAGATGGCAAGACTGTCCCACTGTTTCCCTCAGCTTGATTAAACTTTACATAGGCTTCTTCCTGACTCTAGTCCCTGATCTCCACTTTCTTAGAGTATTTAAAGTTAGAAAACTTGGAATTGTAAATTTTTTATCTTCCTCTTTGAGATGGAAATCTTTAAAAAGCCTCTTGCAGGTTTTATAAGCCAGGGATATCTTTCTCAAGGACCAGGGAGAAATTCCTTTGGAATATATTTATCAAGGAAGATAGCACCCTCCTATCTCAGTTTTTGTGGGAGGGTAGGAGCTCAACTTCAGTGAGAAGCCTTGCTTCATGTTGTAAAACTACCTCCTCTTAGGAAGATAAGAGAAAGTTTGCCTTTCCTTTGGGTAAGGCCAATTAGCAGTAATAGATGGCCTAACATTCTTCCATTCCAGCTCTTGAAAACTTTCCCAACTTTTGTCTCAATGGGGTTTTCTGTCCCTCTTCCCTTTTGCAATAGCCTGAATAAAGCTTTCATTGCCTGTTTAATTTTGGACAGTGCAGTATTTGCTTTGACAGAGCCAAATTTATGGCATTATGGAAGTTTTTTGTGTAATATGGGATCATCTTGCAGCTTTTTGTTCAAATTCTCTGTCTATAACTTCTTTCTGAAACTCTTTCAATTCATATCAGTGAATTTTTCTTGATCTTTATCTCTTTTTGAGTTTATTTTCCCATGTGGACCAAGATTAGGATATAGGTGTAGAAGAAGAGTTTTTAAATTTCTTTGTGTCATGACCTCCTTTAACAGTCTGGTGAAGGCTACGAACCTCTTACAATATTCCACTCAGATCCATAAAATAAAATACGTAAGATTAAAAAGGCAGTAAATTGTATTAAAATACAGTTATCAAAACGTTTTTAAAATTGTGACATTTGCTTTTTTAACATATTAAATCATAAGTATAGTTGCTGGTTTATCATCAACCATAACATCAAAGTATTGATAAATGATATTTTATCTACAACAACTAAGTAAAAAACAAAAACAAAAGCACACACACACACACAAGCATGTAATAGCTATTGGTAAATATCAACAGATTTGCTGAATACAGCTATGGGGGTTTTCGTGCATATTCATATTTGAAGGAAGTGTTCAATTGCAGTTAGTTATTTAGCCAAAAAAAATTTTTTTTTTCTTTTCCTACTCAAGTGCTGTGTATGGATAGCCTGATAGCCTAGCCTAGAATAAATGGACCACAAGAATGCTTTGATTCTAAACCAGGACTGCAAATGAAAACTTGTGGCCATAATGGCCCTTTCTACCTTTTCATCATTAATGACTTTGTATAAGAGATTGTGGTTGAATCTCTATAGAAATAAACAATAAATCACTTTCATATATCTTCCTTGTAAAACTGAAGCAGCGCTTCAGGATGGAAATTCAAAAGGTTGGAATTCCAGTATGATTTCATCACATCTTTATTTTTACTAACCTCTAAGTGCATAAGCATAAAATGTACTTACTCATCTAACTATGCTAAATTCAAATGCCTTAGGGACATGTGGTTCGCTTTCAATGGTATTTTTATAGTGTGAGATAGAAAAGAGCCACAGAAGGAAGAATTTTTTAGTAATGGCAGAGATACCATAGGGATCATTCACTTACAAAGTGTTCTTTAACCTCTTTAATATGTGAACTTTCATAAAAATTCCTCCTATAACAGCTGTTTTGTTTACATATTAAAATAACATTACATGTTTCTCTCAAATGCTGGTTTCTTTGCAGTTCCATTGTTGTACAGATTTTGGCCATCATAATTTTACATAGACTTTGAAATAAAAAGATAAACAGAAATACAGTTAATAAATTATAGCTAAGAAAAAACGTATTACATTTTACAACCATTTCTAACTGACTAATTATACTCTTCAATTGATGTTTCAACCTGATAACAAGAACTGTCTAGCTTATTGAAAGCAACATAACTAGACATTTTTTTAAAAAACGATTCTAGAATACAACAACAAAATCAGGGTGGAAATACTGATTTCTGAATAGAGGCTTAATAAATACCATAGTTAGGAGGGAAAATAAAGATAATATTAAACTAAATACATTTAAATCTTAGGTAAATTATAAACTCTGCCAAGTTTTATTATGAATCTGAATGTTTTTTCCTCTGAAGTGTGTGTTTATCTTTTGTGTTTTTTAATCATATCCGAAGTTTAAAAAATTTTTCCTTTGAAAATTACTAAGGAGATACATAAGGGTACTTCAAACATTTCATGGAAATATTTATATTATCTTTTAATTCTATATTTCCATAAACATTTTAAAGTACTGTTCCATATGAACAGAACTAACTCCATCCATATTTGTGTCTATTTTATAAATCAGGTAGGCCCACCCCACCCATTCCCATTAGATAATGCTTGTGATGGTTTCCTGAAAATAGAGTCATCTGGAAAACTAAGATCATCAAGCTGATCACTGGTCATTTTCATAGACTGGGCCCACCACCAATAAAAGGATTTGGCCAGTGGATTTAACCAGTTTGCCATCTCTCCTTGGTTTGCATACTGTAATTAGAAACAAAGGAAAAATGATGTGGCCCTTTTGGTTCCATGGCCAGCTCTTCAGCCAAAAACACTTCAGGTTTTCTGTGGAGAGATGAAGGACTACTGTGGGCTTTCTGATAGTTTCTCGGATGGTATCTTTACCAAACTCCATTCAACCAAATGCCAGAGTCTGAGGGAAAGAGGGGTTACTACGAAGAACAAAGTAAATCAGAATATCATCACTGTACTTTCTGTAGACAAGAGCTAGCTCCACATTGTGAATTTAGTGCAATGATAGGAACTAAATAAAGGGGTGTAGGTAATATCACTTACAATTATGATAACAAGTATTTGAGTACTTTCAGTGAACTACTCAGACTCCATAATTTACTTAGGCCTAAATAATAGATCTTCTGCATGTGGAATTGTTTATTCAGAAACTAATATTATTTTCTGCTCAAGATATCATCATTGCTCACCAGTTTGTGGACACAGCAATACTTGAGCTAATGACTCACACAAAATCCACAAGTAGAACTACAAATTTTCAAAAGGTACTGAAATAGTATCTCCCTTTGGAGGCGTTTAACCTTGGATGTAATAATCATAACTGCAATGCTTTAGAGAAAATATTAAGCTAAGCTATTTATGCTCTTGATCTGAATGATAAAATATAAGTTATCATCAAAGGATGAATGAATGTACTATTCAAGTTTAGGAATCTCCTCATTCTTATTAGCTCCATGCATGTCTTTCTACTTAACAGTCTCCAGCGCAGTGCCTGTAACAGAGTAAGGGATCATTAATACAATAATAAATGGGAAAAGTCAGTTCATCACAGATTTTTCTTATCAGAGCTACACAAATAAAACTGTAAGAAGCATATATGGGATATTTAAATACCATGTAAGTTAGGGAAATTAACATCACACCCTAACTTTCCTTAATCTAAGATAACCATTTCTAAATGTGCTTTTTCAAATTTTGCAACAGACAGTGCAGTATCATTTTTCACTCAGAGGAGGAGTCTGCTTCTGATATTTGGTTTGTTTTTGTGGTAATGACATTAGTTAAATTCGTTGAAATCCTATTTTCTTTAGAGGTGTGCTCTAAAGCAAAATATGTGGACCTTGGGTGTATGAGGGTACTTCAAAAAGTTTGTGGAAAAATTGAATTAACAGATAATAGGAAACTTTCCATGAACTTCTTGAAGATCCCTTATGTTAAGAAATACAGCAAATGCAATTGACATTATTTGCTATCAGAGACACAGGAAAAAAAATGAAAAAGTCTTTTCCTTTAAGTGGATTTGTTTAGTACCACGAGACTATCAAAACATTAATACCATGTTTTTACTTATTGTCTGTTTGCACTCATATACAGCATAATATCATAATACTATAGATTACTTTTTCAGATTTATGTGCCTTTCTTCCAGTTAAAGCATACATCATTTGAAAAAGCAAATATATATTTTATTTTATTTTAAACACAGCATCCTCTTTATAGATAGTTAGTATCTAGTTTATTATCAGTCTAAATGTATGCCAATTCTTTTATGACATTGCCTGAAGTTTCCATCTCCCTGATCCCAATCCAACTGGAAACCCATCTGGTGAAACTTTTCTTAGTTTCAATGTCATATTTGGATAAAAATACCAAAAAGATACCTATTTAACCACAATCTAAAGTGTTCTTCTCTTCTCAGTTTTTCAAGAACCAAATCTATCTTTGTACCTGGTGAAAGTGGAGGCATTCTAGCATGTCCCAAACTCCTCTATCTGCAGAAGTGAGGCTGCCTACAACAGGTGCTAGGAGCCTTAGGAACTAATCAATCCCACATTTGTTCTGTTCATCTGGACTAGGATCCCTCTGAATAGTAGTCAGTACATATTGTCTGGCAAATCCTTTGATTCTCTAGTCAAGTTTTGAACCATTATCTACCATTGTTTTTTCAAATTCAGTCTGATTTCTTAAAAATATCCATGAGCCTTCCACATCATAGACAAAATAAAGAGAAGATATCAGAGAGAAATAACTTTTAGATTTTCTCTTAATCTTCCAGTAGATCTGATAGGTTACATCTGTCAGAAACCTTTCTCAATGTATGCTCAACTTCTGCCCCTAACACAACCAATTCATTGAAGATCTTTTTACTAAACAATTGATTACTTGCTTCTTATAAGTCATGGAATATCCTTCAGCATTTGCTTTCTTAGAACTTTCAACTATTGATCTATTTTAATATTCTCTTCCTTTTGCTCCTGTGACAATGACCTATCAAATTTCTTTTTCCCACCATCTCTCTTGGTTTCTTTTCTGTTTCTTTTTATTTCCTCTATTTCGTAAACACTGGTTTTCCTAAATCAAAAGAAAAATGGCAAACTGCAATTCTCTTCCTTTTGCTCCTGTGACAATGACCTATCAAATTTCTTTTTCCCACCATCTCTCTCGGTTTCTTTTCTGTTTCTTTTTATTTCCTCTATTTCGTAAACACTGGTTTTCCTAAATCAAAAGAAAAATGGCAAACTGCAAAAAATGTTCACAGCCTATTTTTCATCTGAGTAATAATAATGTTCATAATCAATGAGAAGTTCCCACAAATACTGAATTCTGAAATTCTGTAATTTATTTCACTTATACTCCCAAAGTTCTCCATCACCAGCATAATTAGCCCAAACTCTATCTTACCAGGCATATCAAGAACTTCCTTCCTAACCATTTTTCGCATATTCTCTGTGGCCTCCTCAAATCTATCTTACACACAGAAACCAGAATAATATTTTAAAATGCAACCTGAGCATGCTATACAAGTATGCACAAGTGCACAAGCACATACACACACACACTGTGACATCGAACTCTGTTTTTCTAAGGTTAACACTCGAAATTCATAACATGCCTTCTGCCACTTCTTCACTGATAGTCTGATTTCCCGTACTAGATGGGCTGTGTTGCTTTTAGTCTGATTCTCCAAATTACCTGGATTTTTCTCATCTATCTATTTATTCACACATACTTACACACATAAGTATGTATATGCACATATATGTGTGCATGCATATGTGTATATGTAAAGATATATATTAACTTTAAATTTATTTTTGTGGTTTTCTTTCTTCCCCTACTGGACAGTACAGTAAACACCTAGAGAGCTGGATATATTATATTCAATTCTGTTTCCCCAGGGACTACCATTCAGCTATATTATGCATTTCTTAGATATTTATTGAAATAATAAAACAATGTTATATAAATTATATTTGATTGTGATAATGTATATACTTATCTAACCTCCCCTAATACACTGGAAACTTCTTGAAAGTTATATAATATTAACATTTATAAAACTTTATTAAATGAAAAATAATTTCACTTTTATCATGTCATTTAACTTTCTGAAAAAAAATTGATGAAGCAGATTTTATTTCTACCTTCATTTTTATGATGAAGAATTGAGACTCAAAGTGATAAAATGACTTGTTCAAGTCCAAATTCTATTAAATATCATTAAATTAAAACCCCATTTTTTACCTTCACATCATGTGATTGTAATACTAATTGTTTCACCTGTTCTTTTTTAATTGCACATTTTTGTGGGTCACAGTGTATTGTTTCAACATGTGCATATATTGTGCAATGATTCACTTAGGGCAGATAGCATATCCATCATCTAAACATTTATATTTTCTTTGTGGTTATTATATTCAAGATACTTTTTTTAGCATTTAGAAATATACAATATAATATTATTAGCTGTTGTCAGCCTAGAACTTATTCTTCCTATGTACGTGGAACTTTGTACCCATTAATCATCCACCTCTTCCCTTCCCTCTGCCCCCTCTGATAGCCATTATTTTACTCTCTGGTTCTATGAGAACCCCAATTTTTTCAGATTCCACATATGAGTAATATCATAGTTTCATGCAGTATTTGTCTTTTTGTGCCTGACTTACTTCACTTAACATGATGGTCGCCATTTCCATCCATGCTGCTGCCAATGACAGGATTTCATTCTTTTTAATAGGTAAATAGTATTCTATTGTATGTATATACATGACTTTTTTAAAAATCCATTCATCCATTGATGGACATTTAGGTTGATTTTATCTCCCAGTTATTATGAATAGTGCCACAATGAACATGGGAGTGCAGCATCTCTTTGATATATGGATTTCATTTCCTTTGAGTATATGGCCAGTAGTGGTTGCTGGGTCATAAGGTACTTCAATTTTTAGTTTTTTGAGGAAACTCCACACTGTTTTCCATAATGACTGTATCAATTTACAGTCCTACCAAAAATGCGTGAGTGTTCCCTTTCCTCCACAGTCTCTCCAGCATGTGTTATATTCTCTTTTTGATAATAGTCATTCTAACTGGAGTTAGATGACATCTCATTGTGGTTTTATTTTGTATTTCCCTGATGATTACTAATATTGAGCATTTTTTCATGTACCTGTTTGCCATTTGTATGTCATCTTTTGAGAAAGGTCTCTTCGGGTATTTTGCTTATTTTGTAATCAGGTTATCTGGGTTGTTTGCTGTTGAGTTGAGTTCCCTATATATTCTTGATGTTAACCCCTTCTCAGATGCACAGTTTGCAAATATTTTCTTCCACTTTGTAGGTTTTCTCTTAGCTTTGTTATTTGTTTTCTTGGCTGTGCAGAAGCTTTTTTACTTTGATGTAATCTCTTTTGTCTATTTTTGCTTTTGTTGCCTGTGTCTTTAAAGTCTTATTTTAAGAAGAGCTTAATTTTGCCCAGCTTAATTTTGTGCAGCATTTCCCTTATGTTTTCTTCTGGTAGTTTCATAGTTTCAGGTATTAAATTTAGGCCTTTAATCCATTTTGAGTTGATTTTTTGTGTATGATGTAAGTTTTTTTTTTTTTTTTTTTTTTTTTTTTTTTTTTTTTTTATTTCACTGAGTGAATCAGTTTTATGAGTTCTGCTGCATTCTTTTTAAGGTATTAATTTCTTTGCAAATTTCCTCATTCCTTTGTAAATTTCCTCATTTTCTTTGTAAAAATCCTGGATTTTTTTTTTTTTTTTTCTCATTTCATTGTGTCATCTAACTGAGTCTTCTCATATCTTAGGAAGTTTCCTTAAGATTGTTGCTCAGAATTCCTTTTCAGTCCTTTGAAGAGTTTCCTTCTCTATAGGATCTGGTATTTGAGAATTACTGTATTCTTTTGGGTGTGCCATATCTTCTTGGGTTTTCATATTTCTAGTATCTCTACACTGATGTGTAATCATCTGGTAGAGCTGTTGCTTCTTCTATTACTCTTGAGTGGGCTTTTGGTGAGATACGTCCTTTCCTTTTTCTGGTCTCCACTGATGACTCTCCTTGTGTCAATGCAGTTGAGTTCCTGGTGGGCCACCTGTATGGTGGCTATGGCTACTGTTGAGGAATTGAGCTGCTTTTGTGGCAACCATGGCTATGGCAGTGGCTATGATGGGCTACCTATGTGGAAGTGGTGCTTTCAGTGTGATATTGCCTTTTTCTGGATGAGGGATGCTGCCATTGTTTCCTGCCTAGGACCTTAGGCATGCTGTCTTCCTTGTCTTGTTCTGGGTGGAATGGGTGGCCCTTGGATCCTGCTTTAAGAAACCAGGTTTTCTCTCTATCTTCTGTATGCGGATATCTAGTTTTTCCAGCACCATTTATTGAAGACACTGTCCTTTCCCCAATGTATATTCTTGGCACCTTTGTTAAATATCAGTTGGCTGTAAATTTCTGAGTTTTCTATTTTTTTTTTTTTTTTTTTACTGGTCTATGTGTCTGTTTTTATGCCAGTGCCATGCTGCTTTGGTTACTATAGCTTTATAGGATATTTTGAAGTTAATTTGTATGATGCCTCTAGCTTTGTTCTTCTTGTTCAAGATTGCTTTGGCTATATGAGGTCTTTGTGGTTCCATACAAATTTTAAGTTTCTCTTTTTTGTTTTTGTTTATTTTCTATTTCTGTGAAGAATCTCATTGGTATCTTGATAGGAATTGTGTTGAATTTGTCATTGCTTTGGGGAATATGAACATTTTGATGATATTAATTCTTCCAACCCATAAACAAGGATATGTTTTTAATTATTTTTATATTCTTCAATTTCTTTCATCAATGTATAGTTTTAATTGCAGAGATCTTTCACCATCTTGATTAAATTTACTCCCACATATCTTTTTTTTTAGTAGCTATTGTAAATGGAATTACTTTCTTTATTTCTTTTTTAGATATATTTTTAAAGGTGTATAGAAATACTATTGATTTTTGTATGTTGATTTTGTATCCTGCAACTTTATTGAATTTGATTTTTTGGTGGAGTCTTTAGGATTTTTAATATATATAAAATCATGCCATCTGCAAATAGGGATAGTTTGACTTCCTCCTTTCTAACTTAAATGCCCTTCATTGCATTCTCTTGCCTTATTGTTGTGGTTAGAACTTCCAGTACTATATTGAATAACAGTGGGGAAAGTGGGTCACATTGTGTTTTTTTAACCCAAAAACACATAGCTGAGTGGTATGCATACAATTTGGGGAGGGAATACATGAATGAATACATGCATTATTAATCTAAATGGAAATTTCCCACTCTTATTAAAAAGTTACCATTTTTAGAAGAATACAAAACAAAATATAGTGGACTTAACAGTATTCTAGGATCTAGCACTGTCTGAGAGGAAGTTTACTGTATCATGGATAAAATTCCATAAAAAATGACTTTTAATTTTTTTTTTTCTGAAGAAATCAAGAATATGAAGAAAATACCAAGTATAATGCAGGATGCAGAACTTTGTTTAATATTCAAAGATGTAAAATTAGATTAAAAGATTATGTATTACATTTAACCTTTCACTAATACACAGAAATATTCTAAAATACATTGCAATTAATCTTTTAGAGAGTTTTCTTTCTATTTCAAAGGAGTTTACATTTAAAATCATAGTGATTTAAAGCTTACTATCTCCTTAAAGCGATATGAGTCACTTCTGCCTTTATACATCTCTATTCATAAGTATGAAAGTAAATTATGAGAAAAAAAATTATAGGCAATTTACATTTGTTGTAGTCTTGTTTCTATGGCAGTGGAGAAAATGACCATAATCTGTCACCTTGGTAACCAGAAATGCACTAGCATCATGAGGAGCTGCTCCCATAAAGTGCTTGTCTTCAAGTCTTTGTGAGAGAATGTGGAGAAAATGACCATAATCTGTCACCTTGGTAACCAGAAATGCACTAGCATCATGAGGAGTTGCTCCCATAAAGTGCTTGTCTTCAAGTCTTTGTGAGAGAACAAGAACAATACAATCAACATGAAAATGTCTTCAATCACATGGCAAGATTTAGTCATTTTAAAAATAAAATCATCATCATTAACACTTCTCCTATGTGTCTGCATGATACTTACTATTGCTGAAATTTAAGAAAAAGACAAGGAAAAGAAAGCCGAAAAATCAAAGCTTCTCTCATTCTTAAATTCTGCCATAAGACAGATTCAGTTTGTCATATTTAAAAGAAGGTAAACATTCTTGATTCAAAAGAAAACAAAGAAAGGAAGAAAGAACAAAGGAAAAGAACAGGAATTGTTATGCATCACTATTTTACAACGATATCTTAGTCTTTTATTTCAAAATGATTTGATTTAACAGGAGGGGATAATATTATTTTCAACATTTCCCCCAGATTACATACTCTTAAAAAATTTTGCTTATTGTTAGACATAATTTTAGTGCCCAAAAGTTTTGTTGTCTGCTCTATTATACAAACATCTCATAGGATTTATAATAATTACTTAATATGCTTTGAGTCAACTTTCCAAGAAATAAGTATCCATTTTATAAAGCTGTGTACAACTTGTGTACATATCAGCAGTTTGAGGAAAAATATATAGAATTATATGATATGTATATTTAAGCATTTCAAAAAATAGTAATTCCAAAAAATGCTTAACAATTGTTCGTTGTCTGCTCTATTATACAAACATCTCATAGGATTTATAATAATTACTTAATATGCTTTGAATCAACTTTCCAAGAAATAAGTATCCATTTTATAAAGCTGTGTACAACTTGTGTACATATCAGCAGTTTGAGGAAAAATATATAGAATTAAATGATATGTATATTTAAGCATTTCAGAAAATAGTAATTCCAAAAAATGCTTAACAATTGTTCTTTAAATATATCATGAAGACTTGCATTCACATTTTATAGGCTGTAAACAAAAAGCTTTGGATTCTAGGATTTCAAGTGCAGAAAGGTTGCAAATTAGAAACACAGTTGGACTTTCACCAAATATACGGTTAGTGAGTTTATGAACAAAGGACTCTGAAACCATGCATATAATCTGCTGCTAAATAAATATAATTTCTATTTCTTGCTTAGATTGCACAAGAGATCACTGAATAGAATTTTCCTTTGGTATCTATTTTATGATGGAAATAGGACCATACTGATGTAGTGTGTAGACATTCCCGAGTATACAATCAATTAGAGTGTACAGTATATGTCACATTCTTCCATATTAATAATGGATAACTTCATACATTGCTCTAATTCACTACTATAAGAAATTTTCTTCTCCAACAGGTCTAACTTAGAGAGATCTACACATCCCAGTCTTTAATCACCAGAATGGATCAATTTTATGCAGACTTAGCTTCTTTATATTTATACTGGTTCCATTATGCAATGACTTATGTGCTTGTGATTCTTTTCTCTTTAGCACCAAGCACAATGGAATAAAATCAATGATCTAATGATCCCAAAAGCTTGTCATCTATAGGCTCCATTTTTAATTCATCCTGTAGAACTCATGACCTCTGTGTATCTACCTATCACCCTCTGTGTATCAAGTTGGCCCCTAATGTCATTTCCTAATGTGACTTTGAGTTTACTTTTTCTACCTACACTTGCTTAAAACCTACCTAGAAATCTAATTCACAACATTTACACATACAGTATCTTTTCCTTCTCCTGCAACACCTAAATTGTTGGAATAAGAATTTCCATTAAGAATTAGCAAGCATTGATCCATGGCTAAAACCCTAAGAAACAATGCACATTCCACTTCACATAGACTTCCACTAGAATAAATCTCAATTAAACAAAACAAACTCTACAATCAAGCCATAACTTCTCTTGACCTATAGGTATGCATAAACAGTACTTTGCATCTATCTCAGATATGTAGTTATTTGCAAGTACTTTCATTATTATGTATTGAACCCTGAAATGTTCTCTTTCTTGATTTTCTTTCACTACTTGCCATGCAGTTTGCAGCCTTTGGTCAACATTTTAATCTCATTTCCCCTAATTTGTTTCTGGATTCTAAACCACTGTTGGACAACATCTTGAGACTCTACCTAATGGGTCAGAAGTTATATTCTGCTGTTAAACCATTATTGGCCCCTTATTTTTCCTCATCATCAATTTTCTTTCATTATTTTGTGGCTCCTTTTAGGCTTTCTTACAGCAGCTCTTTCCATGTTTCTGATCTCCTCTTGTTTTTAATATTATCCATGCTTGTCTCACTCAGCAGGTGACATCACCTCTTCATTCTCTGGTAAGACTAAAATCATTAGACACGATTTTCACAATGTCCCTTCTTTAGACAAACCCAACACCTGGCAACACATACTTGCCTCAACTCTAAATCATATTTGTCTCTTCATATTACCACTTCTCTTAGACCAGAGGAAGCCCTTGACCTCAGACCCTCTTCCTTTCTTCCTCTAGGAGATATCCTCCCCATCTCTGTCCTTCTCTATTTAACACTAAAAATATTCTGTGATATTGCACGGGATTTAAAGTGCTGTACCAAAGAGAAAGATAGAAGTAATGCACCATGATCTCTACCACCACTTCTTTAATGTCTATTCTACAATTTTTTTCATTATTTTGAGATCATCATGCACTTTGAAAACCCATTCTGGCATTGCCAAGGAACTGCCAAACAGGACTATGCAGGTAAATCTGTTACTGACAATACAGAAACTGAAAAAAGAAAGAAAATACTTCTTACAGTTCAAATTTTGTTGCAAAGGTAACATGTTTAAAGTTCAATTTGCAATAATATGGGTAGTTAAATATATGGGTTTTAACAAATGGTCCTTAAAGAACATATAATATGCACTTTTCAGATATGTAGTAATGTACCATTTGGATAAAAAGTTATAAGTGAACTATTATCACATGAAACTTCCAAGATTTTACATTCTGGTTGGATGACAAATTCAGATTTTTTTTCTCCTAATATAACTCCTTATGTTAACTCCCAACGTCCTTTATTCTTAGTCCCCATTCTGGTATTTAGTTCTTTCCCACTCCCCAGACATTATCAAAATTTTCCAGCATAATTCTAAAGTAATTCCCTGTTTTACACAGCCCAAATCCATAATGTATTCACACTAACAGATATTGATCTGTGAGCATTTCTTAGGCACTAATGGACAAACCTGGGTAAGCCCATTACCTCCTTTATTTAATTCTGGCTGAGGACTTGAAGCCTTACTGGAGAAAGTATTGTAATTGTATTAATAGGCTTCTGTACATTTTCAATTCAGTTTAATTCAACAAGTACTTCTTCATTGCCTATTTCACTCAGTGCCTGTTACATGGTTGGTCACCGTGAGATAAAAGAAAATGAGATAATTCCTCCTTTTGAGAAACATTCCTCATGCTGGGTGTTGGAGACATAAGCTAAAACAAAGATCAACAACATTTAACAAATAAAAGAAAGAATGAAAAAACAGATGGCATGCTCTGATAGCAGGACAGATGAGGGGCACTTCACCCAGCCCAGAGTGAGCTTGGGGAGTATCATGAGAATAAGTGGATTCCAGATAGAAAGATGACTGCAAGCAGAGAAAAGGAGATATGAAAGAGCCTAGCATGTTTAAGGAATTATAAATACCTTCACCTTAGTGTGAGAATTGAGGCTGAGCATGCAGGAAAAGGGATTGGTAACAGAGGAATTTGTATATACCAATTTAAAAAAGGAGTAAAAAGATGTCAATAGCTTGATTCAAGGGGAAGGGATTGAGACTAGGGATATAATGGGTTTGATTAGTAACTTCCCTATATATAGTTTTGAAGCTAAGGATAGATATCTAGGTAAAAAATATGTATCTGAGAAGCATCTTTATATTCAAATCAATGAATGCATGGTTGTAGATGAGATCACTCAGCTGTTAAAGGTCAAATAAGAGGGATGGGTCGAAGGCAGAACCCCAAGGGATAGCAGCAGAATGTTTAAGAGCAGAATGAGGAAAGAGAGTCCTGAAACATCTCAGAAAAGGGCAAGAAAATTAAGACGAAAACCCAATGTTGATAGTACCACAGAAGGAAAGAATAAGATTTTAAGAAGTCTGTTTAGAAGATTAATTTACCAAAAAACCTAAGAAAAAATAATATTGAATATCCATATGGTCTCTAGTTAGAAAGATATTTTCTAAACATAAAAGAAAGTGCATAAATTTCAAAGAAAAAGTATAAACGTATCTACATAAAATTAAAAGAAACATGCACCTCAAAAGAACAAATATATTAAAAAGTAATCACCAAACTGGGAAAAATATTTGGAACAAGTAAAAGGTGTTTGAAATTGTTCTTGCATAAGAATCCACTATAATTGTACAGAAATAAAAATTTCCAGTAGAAAAGTAGACAAAAAGCGTGAACAGAAAACTTACAGAAGATAAAATATTAAAATGAAAATGCATATTTAAATGCTCCATTTACCAGTAACATAACCAAATAAATTCAAATTAGAGCAAGAATGAGGTGGCATTTTTGTCTTTCAAATTTGGTGGACTGCTGTATTGTTGGCTAGTTTGTGGTGAGATAAGAAACTTTACACACTGAAGACAGAGAGCAAACTGTTGAAAACTCTGAAAAACAATCTGGCAAAAGTCATCAAGAGCCTTAAAAATATTTGTGTTCCTTGACCCAATTTAACTTTTAGGATTATATACTTTCAAGTAGTAATAAATATTTACGAATAAATATACTCATTTCTGGTTTATTGATAATAATGAACTAAATCAAATATCTAACAATAAGAATTTATGACACTCATATGAAAAAGTCTTTGTAAACTTTAAAACTATTTATGTCAAATGTTTAATGATAGAGCAAATAAAATTTAATTTGTAGTTAACTGGGAAAAGTAAGGGGAAACGTAGTACATATTTTTAAATGTGTGTGAATTTGTGTATCTACAGAGGTGTTTGCAGCAGGAAGTCCCGATTGAGCTGTCTCCTTTGATGGGATATAGATATGCCTGGGAATATTGGGGATTCTTGTGGGGCAGGCCTATCAGAAGCTTGCTGAAGAGTAATCCATTTTAAGAAAAAGAGAAAAATATTAGATACTAAAACCTTGTCTTTTTTTAAAATGTTGTTTATAATTGACACATTGTGTCACGTTTATGGGTACAGTATGATGTTTCAATAAATATATAAATATATATATAGTATAACGGTCAAATCAGGGTGGTTATTCATCACCTCAGACCTTTATCATTTTTTTGTGGTGATAACTTTCAAGATCCTTTTTTCTTAGCTATCTTGAAATATACAATACATTGTCATTAGCTATAGTCACCCTACTATAAGATAGAACACCAGACCTTATTCTTTCTATCTAGCTGTAACTTTGTACCCTTGACCAACCTCTTCTCACTCCCTTTCCTCCTTTCTCCAGCCTTTGGTAACTGCTATTCTACATTTTACTTGTATGAGATCAACTTTTTTGATTCCACATGTGAATGAGATCATCAGGTATTTGTCTTTCTGTGCCTGGCTTATTTCACCTAACACAATTTCCTTCAGGCTCATCTATGTTGCTGCGAATGACAGGATTTCATTGTGTACATATACCACATTTTCTTTATCCATTAATCTGTTGATGGACATTTAAGTTGATTCCATGTAATGTCCATTGCAAATAGTGCTGCAATAAACACGGGAGTGCAGATATCTCTTTGACATATGGATTTCTGTTCCTTCAGGTATATACTTAACAGTGGAATTGCTGGATCATATGGTAGTTTTGTTTTTAATGTTTTGAGGAAACTTCATTCTGTTTTCTATAATGGCTATACTAATTTACATTCCCACCAGTCATGTATAAGATTTTATAATGGACATTTTAACCATAATAATTTGTTAAATTCATAACCATGGAATATCATTTGATTTAATTGTCTTCAATTTATTTTATCATTGTTGTATAGTTTTCATTGTAGATATCTTTCACTGAGATATTTTATTTTATTGTAGTTATTGTAAATGGGATTGCTTTCTTGATTTTTTTTTTCAGATAGTTTACCACTGATGAATAGACACATTACTGATTTTGTATGTTGATTTTTGTATCCTGCAACTTTACCAAATTCATTTGTTAGTTCTAAGAGTTTTTTGGTGGAGTCTTTAGGATTTTTTATATATGTGATTATGTCATTTGCAAACACAAACAATTTGACTTTCTGTTTTCAAATTTTAGATGCCCTTTATTTCTTTCTCTTGCCTAATTGCTGTCTAGGACTTCAAGCATTATATTGAACAAAAATGGTGAAAGTGAGCACTTTTGTCTGTTCCAAGTTTTAGAGAAGAAACTTTCAACTTTTGCCCATTCAATATGATGTTAGCTGTAAGCTTGTCATATATGGACTTTATTGTGTTGAAGTATGTTCCTTATATACATAATTTGTTCCGAGTTTTTATCAAGAAGGGATACTGAATTTTACTGAATTTTTCTTTTCTGTATTTTTCTTTTCTTTTTCTGCATCTATTGAAATGATCATATGGTTTTTGTACTTTATTCTGTTAATGTGATATGTAGCATTCTTTTTTTCTTTTGGAAACGTGTTTTCTAAAAACTGCTTTTACAGTAATGTTTGTCATTTAGATTTTTTCTTTCATAAAGTCACAAGTAATCCTAAATGTTTCCTAAACTAAAATCATTACTCAAAATTATAAGTATTTAAGCAATAATTTGGGAACAATCCAGTAAACTGTTACATTCAAGAAACAGTAACATTTTCCATACATCTGATTATGGCTTTGATGTACTGACAGGATGGTTCCCAACAATTTAAGAATGATATTTAATGGTGGAACTCATCATCAGTGGACACCTACAAGAGAGCAGCATACAGATCAGGAAAATGAGAAGATTTCAGATGTCACTCAGTATTTCCAAGAATTAGTCCATAGCATGTGTGATGCACATTCTCATAATTCCCAGAAAGGAGAACATTTTCAAAATCAAAGCTCCTATAAGTGCCTAAGAGACAGACTGTGTTCGTTTCTTATTGTGGCTGAAACAAATTATCACAAGTTTAGTGGCTTGCAACACATTTATTTTCTAACAGTTCGGGAGATAAAAAGTTTTAAATATTTCTCACTGGGCTAAAATGAATGTAATGGTAGGGCTGTATTTTTTCTGGTGGCTCTATGGGAGAATTTATATGTTTATTTTTTTGTTTGTTTTTCTTTTCCCTTTTCCAGCTTTCAGAGGCTTCGTGATTCATTGGCTTATGGCCACCTTCCATCTTCAAAGCTATCAATGACAGCTTATAACTTGACAGATGTCAAGTCTTTCTCATGACACCATCTCTCTGTTTTTTACTTTATTGCCCACCTCTTCCCCATTTAAGGTCACTTGTTATTACACTGGGAAATCCAGAATTATCTCAGTTGCTTTGCAACCTAATTCTTTTTTGACATATAAGGTAACCTATTGTTACCTACCACACACTGGTTTCATATTATTTGATCTAACTTCTGTGTACTGAAATACAATTAAGGTGTTTGGGGTAATTCTAAAGGAGAAATTGTTAGTTGAGCTTTGGCTAATAACAAGGTCTTTGTTTTTCTTAATCATGCTTAAATAATTTTTGTCTTGCTAAATGGTATAGGACCCTGGGGAGATTTATAGAAAGGAGGTATTAGGAGAGGCAAGTGGAATAAATGTAAATAGATGTACAGACAGGAAGAAGGTTTTAATCATAAAAAATTTTTTTAAAGTATGTCAGCTATGTGGGTGGAGAACTTTCGGAAGTGAAGAGGTTTTAAGGAGGAGTATGTTATGTTATATATGATGTCATTCAGATTTCTATCATCCAAAAACTTTATCCTATATCTTCAGTACTTTTGGAGTCACATTTTTTTTTTCAACAGGACATAACCAAATGTTATTACTACATAATAGAAGGAAAGATGATGTCCAATGAAACCACAGTGTATTTGGGTTACAAATGTAAATACTGATTTCAAGCTTTTGATCTTAGGAGCTCCCTAAGGTGTGGTTAGTAACTAATATACATTTATTTGTTTCTGATTGCTCTATCTCCCACCCAATTTATATCTGAGGCCCCAGGAAGACTTCTCAGTGAAGAACCCATTGTAACCATACAGAAATTTCTATATAAATTATTTTATATTCATCTATTGTCTCTGTGGCTTATTATATATTTGCTAGTTCTAAGACTTTTTTGTCTTTAAAAAAATTCCAAATTTTAGAACCTCTCTGGGTATTGTTATACATAAATATCTATTCCTAATGGACCTGCACCCAATATTAGAGTTGAGAATTCAATACCTGTTATGCAGGTTAATAGTACCTACTGGCTAAAAGTACCATAATGATACTTATTTCTATCTCAATATGTTATGTATCTCATTAATTTAAATGTAACTCTATGTCTTATGATTCTGCTTACATATATACTATTTCTAAAAAAGTATAGACATTAAAACATATTAGCAACACACAATAATAGGACAATTTAAGACAACAGCTGACTAAAGTTAATAAAAATACAAATATTTTTCTAGATCATTAGTATGACACTACCCCCACCATACAGAATAAAACTATGTCATAAATTGCCTCTTTAATAAGATACATATACATTATGACTGTAATATTGTCTATAATATTGATATTCAATAGAACTGTGATTGGTGTTAATTTCAATATTTTAATGAGTAGTTGGAATAGTTCACTGTATTTTAACATAATTTCATATTTCATTCAATTAATGATTTCAATTCAACTTTCTTAATGGATATGTAGGTGTTTTAAAAATACTATCTATAGTCAGAAATGAGATATTTTTGTCAAAACTAAAAATACAAACAATATAGCACAGAACATAATTAATTTATTTTTTCATATGCAACCAGATGGAATATGCTTCTTTTTCCTAATCTCCAAAAGAAGCTCAAAGAAGATTTTCATCTCATTGCACCATGGATAAAAGAAATTGCTTAAACAGAATAAATTTGTAAACTGTTTGGAAAGGGAAGATGCTTATGGCAGAAAGGATAGCATACATGCTGGGCAGGTGAACAGGTTTACATATTTAAATATTTATACTGCTGTTAAAGCCCATAGAGTCATAAAAAATAAGTTCTACTTAATTGGCTGTGGATCTGTAAAAGAAATACTCAAATATGTTACAATGCCTGTACCTTGCATAAAAAAAAAGTTAATCAATATCTTTATATAGAATGATTTTGGTAAAAGTCATTCCCCAGCCAGAAGCCTTAGTATTTTAACTAACATGGTACTTAAATTAACAATTGTAAAATAAACAGAAGAGTGCACTGGGATCTTTACCCATCCCTTTATGGGCTAGGGCTCTTTGTGTGATATTCCATTGTAAAAACAGCAAATCAACTCAACTCTGGTCATTAAAAATGAATGAAAAAGATCAAAAAATCTCTCTTCAATAACAGTGTTCTGGGAAATGCATGTTTCTTGCATTTGCAACAATATGTTATAATATTAATTACTTAGATAGAAGACAACAAAGGACAAACAAAAGCATTTCATCATTTTAATTCTTATAAAATTCTGAGTTCCAAGTTCCTAGTTGGTTCACTGTTATTTTTTATTTACTTATTTATTTACAACAATCAAATACTCAATACTTAACACAAATCATTGGCAAAATTAACTTAATTGCTTCATATTTTTATTTCTTTGTCAGGAAAATATTAATTTCCCTAAATGTGGGGATATTAGAGATAGAGTCATAATTATAAAAAAATGACAATGTGTGATTTTTAGGTTTTCCCTAAATGTGGGGATATTAGAGATAGAGTCATAATTATAAAAAAATGACAATGTGTGATTTTTAGTGTGTGTCACTAGTGTCACAATGTGTGTGACACTGACTTGCTTAGCAACCCAATACCCTTTTCTCAAACCTTCCAAACCAACTTTTTGCATTTTATTGATTGATTTTAGAACAGTAAGAGTTAAAGGAATAAAGTAAATCAAAAATCCAATGGTAGAAAGTAGTTTAATAACGTGCCTCTCATGCTTCTTTAATGTTCAGGGTGCCTGCATGTTTTCTCTCCCCCTGTGTGTGGAACAAGGGTTTTCTAAAACATAAGTTCGTCATATCTTCTGTTTTAAGATTCTACAAAAAAGGAGGTTCCGATAAACATTGAACAACACCATAGTCAGAACCAAAAGCCATACATTAACAGTGGTGAAACTAGTTAAATAAGTGTGTCAAAACTTCACTCAGCAATTGTAGTTGCCTAGGATTTTTTAGAATCAAGTGAAAAAGAGAAAGGCAGAGAGAAAGACATAGAAGTGACAATAAATCCTTGTAAACCCAATTAGTACACACAAAAAAATTGCAATTTGGATTTAAATTTTGGCTGCTTGCCTGAAAAGATGAATTTCCTCCTAATATAAAAGTGCTATTTGAATCTATTTTCCACTGAAGTCTGCAGTAGCAGAATTATTAAAGATTCACACAGTGGTCTACTATGTAGTACAAGGCATGCACCCAATGGGTGTTCAATAAGTACTAATTATTGCTGCTGTTTCAGTACTCTAAGGTGGCTTCAGAACATTGTATAATCAATGGAAGAAGAGTACAAATTACATTAGTAAATTTTTTTGATTATCTCAGGGTAAGGATGGCAAGGAATAAATAGAGCGGATACCCGCTGACCCAGCGTTCTGAAAGGAGTACTTCCAGGATGGTATGCACAAAATATCTACCCTGTGCTCAACCCTTCCCTGTCCAGCTCTGTCTAAAATAATCCTAACTTATCAGGGTGTGGGGGTTGGAGGCACAGGGAAATTCAAGCTCTTCTTTTATTTTCTCTAATAATATACTGGATGGTTAAAAATTAAAATGAATATAAAAGAAAGAAAAAAAGAAATGTTACATTAAAAGAAAGATAGGAAAAAAGTGGAAGGAGGAAGGAAGGAAGGACAGGAAGGGAGGGAACCATAGAAACATCCCTTTGGAATCTCAATGTTTTTTTGAGAAGATAGGCACTACTGGCCATGGGCAAGGGGCAATCACCTTCCCTTACCTTGGAGATTGTTTACCTCTCAGGCTCCCTCAGTGACATCATCAATCACTGTGAACAATTAAACCTCCTGTAAGCATTTCCAAATATACACAGGTGGAAGATACCCTGGTTGAGAACTGCAATAGGGCTATGCATCTCATGGAGCTCTTGTTAAATCAAAAATGCACCAGAAATGTATGGCATACTACAGTGAACAAGTGAACATTTCCAGGGGAGAACTGCAATAGGGCTATGCATCTCATGGAGCTCTTGTTAAATCAAAAATGCACCAGAAATATATGGCATACTACAGTGAACAAGTGAACATTTCCAGGTTATAGGCTCCAGCAGGGGCTGTGACCAAAGCCAGCTCAGGGAGATTGTTACCCTGAAGAGAGATAGCAGGAGAGGAGACATCTAGCTATGGCCAGCGTCTATCACTGGAACAACAAATATCACATTTAAACTTTGTTCACACAGTCAAGTTTCAGCAGACAAGCCCTAGGAGGTGGCAAAACATAAAAATAATGGAACATGAAAGACAAAGTTTGGGAGTAGGGGTGGGGAGAAGGGCAGTATGGGCCAAATAGTGCAATGTAAATATTTTAGCACTTCCAATTTAGAGACAGGGTTTATAATATGCAAAACATAATTCAAAACCAAATAGAATTCCGGAATAAAAAAGAAATCATGAAGTTTCTAATTTTCTTATTCCAAAATGAAAGAGACACATATACTGTATAAATGTAATGACTACAGTGGTCAAATTGAAGATGAGTTTTAGGGGATGCATCACCACAAAAATAACATCCCTGAGGAGAGTAGTTCTAAACACAATAAATTATATTTCATTTTCATTCATTTTATTTAAGCAAAGAGGAAATAATGTTCAGAGAGGAGGAATAAAACTTACAACATTCACCCACATAAAAGAAAGTGAAAAATCTACAGAAAACTTTGAATTATGTCACTGTGGAGTATCACCTTACAATACAAAATGTATTCTGCTTCTTTTTAATTGTGATATAAAACTAAATGCTGCATTTTATTTTTCGAATTATATGTGTTCTAGGTTTAAAGGCTGTTTTATTTTTTCCAAAATATACATAATAATTATGGTACCTTCACAAAAGTGCCACATATTCATACCAATCTGTTTTGAATTCATGCATTTTAGGAAGAATGTGATTAAAAATTAAACAATTACTCTTATTTTCTGAAGCATAAGTCAGGAAAATTATATTTCACTATTTAGTTTGTTTTCTAATTGTTTTGTTTCTTTTACCAAAAATTATTTGAGAATACTATAAATAAAGTGTAAAGAAGAATTATGGGTTTTAAGTTACAAAAACAAGCATTTGTTCAGTATTTTCTTTTTATCATATTATATAAGACTTGGAGTGACTAAGAGTTTAAATTTCTAGTTTCAAGCATACTCTTATTTCACTTAACTTAAAATATTTTCAAATATTTTAAGCAACATATTCTAAATATCAACAAGACAGTAGTTGGGAAAATAAATGACCTACAAGGACCAGCGACAGGGTTGGTAATCAAATCTGTAATGTCTTGTCTTGAAAAAGAATCATGGGGCTGCATACTAAATACCTGACATTATTTTTTCTACTCCCAAAGAGAATATGACTTTCCCCTGCAAAACATTTAAATTGTAGTTTGTATCCAATGCTCTCAGACTCTCAAATTGTTTAAGACTTTAAAATTTAATCAAGGGATTTCTTAATGGAAGCTAGGAAAAGCAACATCAGAAATACATTTGACAAAGGGGTAACAAATTTCTACTTAATTATTTACAATGGCCATATACGGCTACACAGAGACAGAAAAGTCGTCAGACTCCTGTGCATCAAACTCAGCTGTCTGAAAGAACAAGGACATTAATTCGTCCTCACACCATGCAAACGGATTTCAAGATTGCATCTTGTTGATCTTGATAAAATTACAAGACTAGGATCTGAAGCTTCGTGCTGGTAATTTATGGCTACAGGTCACTCCGAATTGAATGTTTTCAAGGTACAGAGAGCCTACTTGTCATTTACGTGCATCTCATTTTGTCACCTAAAACATGTTTTTCATCATTGTTAAAAGCCACTTTTTAATTTTTTTCCTATCTTTTTCTTTTTCTCTCTCTGTATTTCACTCTCTATATATCTGTCTTTCTAGAACAAAGCAGACATGTTTTCCATTGTGTTTAACATTAGAACAAACGTCAGTATGAAATACTAAATGAAAACAATTTAACCTAAGTTTAGGTCAGGGGTTTTCTCTTTCTTCTACTTTTCCTCCTTTTTTGGCCATTTACTGATCTAGAATTATAGTATATTCAAATATTTCAGTTATTTTTTTATAAGAAAAATCTCTTATCTATCATAGTTTGGGTTATACATTTGTTTCGTTTTCTCCCACAAATAATTGTCCAGGTTTTCTGTTATTAAAACATAAACATATGTTTCCAGACCAATACCTGCTGATCTTGAAATTTTTAGTATGTAATATATTCATCAGTTGGGCCAGCCCGGTGGCGCACTGCTATAGTGCGCCGCTTGGGAGCGCGGCGGCGCTCCCGCCAAGGGTTCGGATCCCACATACAGACCGGTTCCCGCTCACTGGCTGAGCGAGGGGCGGGCACAGCACCAAGGGTTGCGATCCCGTTGCCGGTCCCGGTCCGGTACAGGCACGACACTGAGGGTTGCGGTCCATTGCCAGACATGAAAAAAGACAAAAAGGAAAAAAATATATATATAATATATATATATTATATATATATATTCATTAGTCTTTATATTTTTAATTTTTTTTATTTTGGGGGTGGCTGGTCAGTGTGGGAACCCAAACCCATGACCTTGATGTTATAAGGCTGTGCTATAACCAACTGAGCTAACGGGCCAGACTAACCTTTGTTTGAATAATTGGATGTTTCTTCAAGGAATGTCATAATAAATAAATTCTCTTTGTTTCCTGAAGAAATGGTATCAGCTTATTTTCTACAATTAAAAGACAAAAAGAAATGAGCAAATATTATAAACATGTATGAGTTATAGACTTTATTTAAAAGGGCTAAGATTTCTGAACATACCAGGTCTTGCATCTTACTTCATCTTTGAACATATGAGAGCAATGAAACTGGAGAATCTTCTGTCACATCAAATGCAAGATGTTTGCCTTAAGAGAATTAATCTAGTGACATGTAAAATGTAATTATGCAATTAGATTTTTTGTTAGAAAAAATAATTAGAAATATTTAAATAATTTTTGAACGTTGTAAAATCATTGAATCTTAGGGTTGGAAGGAATGTTATGAATCATAATATTCCATCTAAAAATCTCTTTTAACAGATTCTATAGAAGCAGTCACCAAGACACTGAGACACTGAGAAACTAAAAATGAAAATGTAACTCAAATCCATATCCCAACCTGTCCCCTCTTTATTTTTGGCACATTATATACCTTCGATTACGTCCAATAGTTAACTTTTTTATGTGTTTCTTACTGAAGTAAAATTAACAGAGGTTTTCTTAGGCTCTCCCTGTCTTTATTTGGGTACAAATGTATACGAACTAGAAATCTCACATTTCCTACAATTAAACTTAATATATTTTAGTACCGATTTTGGCCTATTATAAAGTTTTACATTAGATTCAGCATCCCGTGTACAAAAAATGTGAATAATAATTACTTTTTAAATTTATGTTAATTTGAACTGGTCAGAATTATTTTACAATGTTGCACTTCTCTTTACCACACCAGCCATCGGAGAAAACTCTTCACTTTTGGGTTTAGATATTTACTACAACAGCAAATTTGAAAGAGAACTGGTGCAGAATGATTGGAAAATATTCACACTTAGGATATATTTTTGTCTAGTTCCATGAGAATTTATAAGCCATACTATTATTGGAGGAGCACTCAGTAGGTTTCATAAAAATGAATGGTATTGACTGATAGATATAGAACCATGTACTTACCAAGAAATGATAGTGAAAAAAGCATCATTTTATATTTCAAGAACTGTACAGGATTGGAAATCTTACCCTGTTTGCAAGACAACATGCTGCCACACTTTCGTAGATGATGGTAGAAGACATGTGACTTCCAGGTCAGAAACAAAGGACTTTGTTACTCTACTACGCACCACAGAGCAGGCCATGTATCAGTTCCCATGTCTCCCAAGCTCTGCAGAGTTGAAGCAGAGATGGTCTCAGGTGGATTTGCACAAACTGAGTTTATGTCACAGCTGAAGAACCCCTAGTTTAGAAAACCTCAATTTTTAATTTTTTTAATTTTAAATTTTTATTTTTAGCATATTCGTTCTTACAAGTAGTGATTTTTTATGCCCTTTGCCTGACCTATCACTTCCGAACCCCCCTCTCTCCCTCCCCCCATCTTTAGTATCCTTAGGTTTGTCCTTTCCTCTGAAAGTTCAACTTATTGTTGTAGTCTCTTCTTTCTTTCCTTCATTCCTTCCTTCTTCCCTTCTTCCCTCCCCCTTCTCTCCCTCCCTTCCTTCTTTCCTAGCAGCCAGTTATGAGTGAGAACATGTGGTATATCTGAGGAAACTTCAATTTTTAAAACATGGCTGCTAGAAAACCTGTCCACACTTTTCGCGGAGGGAGACATTATCTCTTCAAAACTGGCCAGTAAACAAATTTGTCCTCTACCCTGGAAAGGGACACTATTTCTATCTTTCAAGGCTGCTTGCTATACAAGCATCCTTAATAGTTAGTAGAGGACAAAAGCTGATAGAAGAGCAAAAATGAAACGTGATGGAGAATTTCTCCCAACGTTAATATGTGACATTGTACTTCACTGTGGTTGTAGAATTTCAAACCTGGTATAAGCAGTTAGATCTGGCAAGCTATTACCATGATCTAAAGAAAGCCAACTATTTCGTATGTATTTGTCACTAAAGGGTGTCGGAGCTTTCTATTGAATTATCTGAATTTTTGTGATTATAATGTATAATCATTTTTTCTGGTCTAACGCTGTTAAGACAATAATAGGATTAACAAAACCATTAGATAATTTTTTTAATTGAAGCATTCATCCATTTTGCATGAAATTCAGCCTAGTTATAATTAAATTTGTCCTAACAGATTTAGAAATTGGTAAATAGTTTTAGTTTTCAAATGTCATCTATCCTTTTTTCTTTCTTATGTCCTATTTTACTGTAGTAATTTTTTTGTCACCATAAAATCTCTAAACATGTTTTTCCTCCTTCCAGGAATTGGTAAATAGTTTTAGTTTTCAAATGTCATCTATCCTTTTTTCTTTCTTATGTCCTATTTGACTGTAGTAATTTTTTTGTCACCATAAAATCTCTAAACATGTTTTTCCTCCTTCCAGGAGTAGATGCTATAACCTACACTTCAGATCCTTGTGTCCATCTGCATATCCTATGGTGCTCAATCGATAACCACAAAGTGGGGAGATATCTTTGCATCCTTATGTTTAGTAATCTAACGACTTACACTGCCTAGGACTATGAAAGTCTTTCAGAAATTTCATTTAAAACTGCTCTCAATTAATTATTTGCTGTCTGTGTTATCAAGGCTTATTTTAAAAGTAAGTGGAGCACCATTAAAAAGGAAAAAAGTAAATAATACACAGTTGGGGAAAAAGTATTTGTTCTGAGTATAATTTTAAAACAATTAGTTGACATAAAAACAAAAATTAAAAAAACTACAACTTAATAGAGAAATGGGAAAAAGTTGTTAACAAACATAGAAGACAACACAATGATAAAGAAATATGTGAAAATATGCTCAGTCTTAGATATCAGGAAATTTATAATTAATACTACAACGAAATAATATTCTATACCACTAATTTGGCAAAACATTTGAGCTTGTAATATGAAATACTGGATATCTGTGATGCTCATGAACTCTCATATACTGCCTGTGGGTTTATAATTGGTATAACCACTCTGAAACGTAATTTAGTGACATCTTATAAAGTAAACAAGTAAACTCTTCTGAATTTGACCCAGGAAACATGATGAAGAACACTACAACAGTGTCATTTTTAATTCCATACAAGTGAAAACTACCTAATGCCCAGCTAAAGAATGGTTAAATAAATTTTCATAGAATGAATACTGTACATAAATGAAAATGATTGCATTATAGCAGAGAGCATCAAAACTGTATAAATCAAAAATGCATATAGTATGAAAATATTTTCACAAAACAAACCAAAAAACTGCAAGTTAAAAAAAATTGTGGTACATATGCAAGTGATAAATCTGTTACAAAAGTAAAAGAAATAATAAAACAAACAGACCAACTTGAAAAGTGTGTGTGTGAGTTCCTCTATCATTCTCTCTCCAAAAGGCAGAAGGATGGAGTGGTAAAAAATTCACAAATGAAATGGTAATGTGCTCTTTCTTTAAATGGATAATGAGTTCACAGACTTTTATTTAATTCTTTACTATTATGCTTCACAATTTGCATGTGTATCTAACACTTGGTATGAACCAACTATTTCACAATAAAAAATGGGGGTAAAAGTCAGCCTGAATATGCAAACCTGCTAAAGAAATGGTCGATATCTGAACACACACCACGTACAAACACACACAGGAGAGAGAGAGAAGCAGAGAGATACAGAGAGAGAGATTTTAGTTTTGTTTGTTTGGGTTACAGGGGTGTTCGTGCTCCCATTCTCTGGTGTCCTAAAATGCTTGGGCAAATCTTCCATATTTATCCTGATCTTTACTGAAAAAAATCTTTGAGGTTTCTTAAACTAATTGTCCTTGACTTTTGAGGTTTAATTCTCTTTTTCTTAAGGTGCATTTTTTTCCTGGGAGGCTTTCCCATTCTTATGATATTAAAATTTTAGGTCATTAACCCTCTTTAGTGTTATCTGAATTCTAGGAAGAATGAAACATAAAATTAGAGCTGGCTTGTGGATTTGAATGATAATTTTGTGACTACATAATCACCTTTGAAGCAATTGGCTATCTGGAAAACTTGCTACAATTCATCTCCCATGTGTTTTACTTGCATTATTGTATATTTACTTGCTGAAAATGACTCACTGTTTGGGGTACATCACATTTTTTTTAAATGGGATGCATTCTTGTAATATTCATTTTTCTCTGGGATATCTCCATGCAACATTAGTTTTTAATAAGGAACAAGAGAATGAGTAGAGACCTTAGATTTCAGAAGGCCATCGATAAAAAGAGAAGTACTTTAACTGTTCTTCCCTTTTTCTAAAAAAATTAAAAAGTGGTTTAGATCAAATTAAATTTTCAAGTAACTTTATTATAGTGTTGATACTGCTGTGCAATACATCTGTTTTACAGACTAATCAATTATTAATCACTGAACTTAAAAATGAGACTATTGCAAAACTTCATTAATATTTTATAAAACTGCTGAATTCATGGTATCTAAATACTTGTTAGTTTCTGTGGGTTCCATTGATGATTGTTTGAGAAGAAAATCTCTGTCCTAATGCTTGCTTATATGTAATATTATATATCATTAGTTTAGAGAATTTGAGGCTCAATTCTCCCATGATATTGGCAATGTTTTAAATTGTGGAGTTCAATAAACCATCATTACAGACTATCTTAAAACTATAGAAAATATGTAAATCTTAATGTCTGCAAAAATAACATTATAATAAATAACATAAAACACATTGAATCTTCATTCTCATTTACTCATTTATCTCCAGATCATATAATACAATGAAAAACTAGGTTGGTATTGATGAGAATAAATTCTGTCTTTAAAACTATTTTATGCTAATAATTTGTTGCCATTCCCTAAATTTTAAGTCAAAATTATACTTTAGTTGCCATTGTACAGGATATATTTATATAAGTACTCATATTTGCCAAAGTATATTTAAAGAAGCTCAAATAAAACATTTTTTTCTAATAAAATTTGCAACATTTGTAATTACAAATAAAATATATGTATGTTGTTAACTATTCATTAAGTAGTAAAATTGTATTTATTTTTATAATTTCTTTCAGAATTACATAAACAAGGGGTATAATTTGAATGTAGAAAGCATCACTGAAATTTTTTTTCATTTTTATTTAATGATCATTTTTCCCTCCAGTGCACTAGGCTGTACTTGTGGTGCAAAGAAAATATAAGCCATGTTTTTATACTCAAAAATATATGTGTGTGTATATATCTGTATATTTGTGGGCATATTTGTATGAATACATGCATATGTTGTATAAGGGTACTTCAAAAAGTTTGTGAAAAATAGAATTATAAGATAATACAAATCTTTTCATGAGCTTTTTGAAGACCCCTTGTATGTGTACATATATGTGTGTGTGTGTGTGTTTGTGTGTGTGTGTGTGTGTGTGTGTGGTAGGCAGATATAGAGATACATAGATAGACAGATAGATATAAACAAACATATATGGCAAAGGTTTACTTATTATTAACATGATTCAAAGCAGGGACTCCTGAGATCAATTGCCATAGCATAAAAACATGAGAATTCCTATAGTTAGTTAAGCTCAACAACATATGTTTCAATCATTGTAAGAGTTCTGTAGAGACCACCATAGGTGCTAAATACCCTGTCTTCCCATAATCTGATAATGAGACAATACAGGAAATAAAATGGGAAAATGTAAGCTTCACTATTACATTCTTATATAAACACTATTACCAACCCAAACTTTTCACTTTCTTCCAACCACAGAAAACACTTTTAAAAGTAACAAAAAAATCGCTACTTGTATCCTTGTATCCATGCAATGGGACCAAATCTTTCAATAACATACTCAAGTTTTTCAGTGAAGATGCTAAGCTTCCTAAGTCACAGACCCTATTGTCCATAAGCTCAACTAACTCCCCTCTTGATTCTTAGCTACACTGTAGCTCTCTACATTTCTATGGGTTCCTGATATAGTCAGTTTACCTGATATAGCCAGTGTTTTCTATCAAGTTCCCTTCAAATATTTGCTTCCTATTATATTACTTAGGTATTAATCCATTATCATTAACTTCTTTCATAAGACCTATGTGCTTTTCCAAATGGAGTTTGGGCTGCTTTAATATATCAGCTAAGTTCATTTTATTATAATATTGTAAAATTGTGAACAGAATTCCTCTTCTTTACACCCATTATTAGTACAATCTTTCAAGCACCCATTTATTTTGTTTCCTGAGGTATTAAATGGCCTCTTCCCCCAATTTTATCATACAGTCACTTGATTATTGTAAAATTGTGAACAGAATTCCTCTTCTTTACACCCATTATTAGTACAATCTTTCAAGAACCCATTTATTTTGTTTCCTGAGGTATTAAATGGCCTCTTCCCCCAATTTTATCATACAGTCACTTGATTTTTTTTTTTTTTTTCTAAAACACAAGTCTCATCATATCAGTCATCTTAAAATTTTGCAGTGGTTCCATTGCCTACCAACTAATATCCACATATTTCAACCTAATTTTAAAGGCAGTTTATGATCAAGTACTAACCTTTCTACACCTTTCTTTCCAATTATTTCCCAGACCTGCTCTGTACATTTGTTCACGCACTTCCCTATAGACAGAATGCCTAATCATTTTCTTCCTCTTGTTTCTCCATCAAGCTGTGGCTCAAGCATTACTTCTACAAATTATCTCTCTGATCCTCCTGAGAGAGGAAAAAAAAACGTGTATTTTCTTGTTTTTCTCTAAAACCTCAAATTTACAACATTCACTTGGCTACCACCCTGTTGTGTATATTTTTCCATTTGCTGAACTTTAATATTAGTATTTGTTAAATCACGTGCTTTTTTGATTAGATTCAAAGTAGCTTTAGGATAGGGTCCTATTCATCTTCACATTACCAAACTCAGTACAGAACTGAAAGATAGTAGGCTGTCAACTGACATCTATTGCAAAACAGAACAAAGTGAAACAGCCACAAAAGAATATTAGCAGCATGAGTTGAATCTAAATTACAATATGCAAATAAATTTAAATCATCTATTTACATGAATTTACGCATTTATAATGTACACATTTATATAAAAACTAGAGACAGCAAAGAATATCAAATTTTTCTAAAGTTATTCTTAAAACACAGATTCTTGGGCCCTAAAAATCAAAATTTCTGGTCCTTGGGACTCTGAATCCTACGATTTTGGCTATTTTTATGTATACTTAAGTAAGAGAAGAAATCCTTATAAAATATAATATTTTTAATTTTTTGTTGTTGATTTCTGGTGATTTTAGAAAATGCTGTTAGTTTAGATTAGATAATAGACTGATTGACATGTGAGGCAAAGACTCATTTTTGATTTCATAGTGAGCAGAGTTCAATTATAGTTCCAACAGAGTTGATTAATAATTTCAGCATTAAAAATGTTCAAATGGAATGCCTCTACTTCTAAATTACATCTCTATTAGCAAAATTTATTGGGGGACAATCAAAGGTTTACATAATATACTCATTTCCCTCTATACTATATACAAAGATACTTCAAAAGTTCATAGACTGGTGTTATCTTTTAATTCTATTTTTTCCACAAATGCTTTAAAGTACCCTCATGCATACACAATTTAACTAACATAAGTTACAGTAATCAGAAGATAAGTTATGAAGTTAAAATCTCTCTGAAACTTGAAATATAGTAAATGAAATATACAGTATGTATTTCCAGCCATATTTAAATAAAATCTTTATATTTGATCCATGTTTCTAAATATGGTTACTATATATTTAGTGGAATAAAATAATGTAAGTACACATTGTTCATTTGTTTATTTGTTTGTTTTTTCACTTATTTATCCTTCTTTCTCATGGACATATATGACTGGCAAATGGGTTTGTATTTCTGTATGGACACACACACATACACACAGACTAACACACACAATTTCTTTGTCTTAAGTGCCATATGGTCTTTTAGTATCCTTTGTCTTCCAGATTGTATAGACTTTTACTATTGACGTGGCTTATCTAGCTCATTTTGAGAAGTGAAATGAGATTTCTGATTAACTTGACTCATTCTTAAATGTATAGATTAAATGTCCCTTAATGTGTCTGCTCACATCTGGTATTCCAGATGTTTGCTGTAATAATCATATAAAAATTGACACAGCATTTCTGGGGCCATAAAAAGTACTGAAGAATGAATAAAGGTAGAATTATGTCCCTTTCTGCATATTATCCTCCAGAAAATGGGCATTCTGTACTGTACCATACACATCCAATTCATCAAACCGAAAAACCTAAACTGTCCCAATTTAGCCTTAAGTAAACTGAAGTCCTAAATAGCATAAAATGTATTTCCCATCTGAAGTTTCTTCTAAGTAGAGAAATCTTACTGTCAAAATTTTCTAAAATGAGGCATCTCAAAATATTTTTTTTTCTTTTTTAATCAGATCTGTGATTTGATGGACTGTGGTGCAGTTTAAGACAGATGACCTTGACCAGGCAACTAGACTGCCATGTAGAAGCAGACTGTAAGAGAAGGGCAAGTTGCAGGTGTTAGGAGAGAGGGTGCTGACAGATAGGTGGCATGTCAGGGGTAGTTGGCATCAGAAAATAGGTTGGGACCATATGGCACTTAAGACAAAGCAATGGGGCATCATGAATGTTTGTGGGTAAGTGGTGGTTACTGGCATTAGTAAATGCATGTGGTAGAAGGATTTCTAGGGCTCCCTTGTATTACAGAAAAACAAGCTGAGACACAGAAATTTACTCTTTTTCTACTAACCTGAATTAATAACTGAAATTCCCAAAATAAATAATAGCAAGCATTTCTGAGAAATTTTAATGAAAACCTCTAGGTAATTTTATATTTATTCTTTATTCAACGATAGTCCTTTGTAAGAAGCCAACAGACAGTATACATAAAAAATTTCAATGTAAGTATTTTAATTTTAGTATTCTGACATACTGAAATGATGGGCAGAAATAACCAAGATAAAATGAGCAATAAATAATGAAGACTTCACTTATAATTTAAACAAATTCAGGGAGGTAAATACAGAACAGGGAAGACACAACCTTACAAAAATATCTATGGAAATAATTCTATCTCAATATGAGCTGGTACTCATTTGATGCCTAGAAATTGAATACAATTAAAATATCAATTAAAATAATTATAATATTTAGACCAAGTGGTGTAATATCCCACCATGCTCTCTCTATATATATTGTTCAATTCTGGACATATATGTTATAAAGAACACCAGCAAATATTATATATTGAAGAGAACACCAGTTCAATTCTGTTGAACATCTATCAGCATGCTGACAATTTACCAAGCACTTTGCTTAGATACTATAGAAGGCTTAGAAAGCATTTGATGATAAATATAGTTTGTAGAAGTGATATAGTACTTACCTGCAAAAGAGAAAACTCTGTATGAGGTGGAATGAAATTGGAAGGTGTGATAATTAATTCTTGGTATCGACTTAATTAGCTTAGGGAATACCAAGAAACCTAGTAAAGGTATCTTTTTAGGAGTTGTCTTTGAACGTGTTTCTAGAAGAGATGATCACAAGAGCCCGAGTGAACTGGGTGGGAAAGATCCGCCCCTCATTGTGTGTGGGCACCATCCGATCCACGCCCAGAGTGAACAAAAACGGAGAAAAAAGGCAAATTGCATTCTCTACCTACTGGAGCTGGGTTACGCTGTGCTCTCCTGTTCGTGGCCATTAGAGCTTAAGACTCTTCAGTTTGGAGGTTCCGGGATTTATACCAATGGCACCATCAGCTTCCTTGGTTTTGAGGCTTTCAGATTTGGACTGAGCCATGCTACTGGCATTCAGTTTGCAGACGGCCTATTATGGGACTTCCGTTCATAATTGCGTGAGCTAATTCCCCTAGTAAATCCCCTCTCATATATTTATATATATATATCCTATTGGTTCTGTCTCTGTAGAGAACCCTGACTAATTCTGAAGGAATACATTACATCGTATCCTTTTTGAGTGTATGAAAGCCTGAGGGTTCAGGGTAGTGCCATTCTTTAAAAGCAACAGCATAAAAAACAAACAAACAAAAAAAACGAATGGACTATTTTGTGAGGTAATAACTTTCTTATTAATTTACATGTTCAAGCAGAGGATTGATGACAGGTTTTGGCACCCTGCAAAAAATGGGCTACACCTTATATTTGGTGAAGGTAAGATGCAATTCAAAATTTTGTTTCTTCCAACTGTTTTATAGCATGTGCAGAAATAGAACCTAAGAATCCTGTCTTTTATTTTTCCCAATACACTTTGACTTATCCGCATGATATTCACCAGCCTGCCTCATCTCCTTCAGCAGTAGATAATGTATTATAGCCACTTCATATCAGGAAAAAATAGGCTGTGAAATGTTGCTCCAACTGTGTGTCCTGGAGAATAGCAATATAATAACTTTTCCTTTACAGAAAGATGGGAAATTATATTTCTGATGTGAAGGATCATGAGGAATTTGGAGAAGGGGTTATTATTTCAAACCTAACTAAAAGAAACATTTTACTTACTTTTTTAAAAAATCACAGTTATATTGTTTCTTATGTCCTTAGACATAACAATTATATTATACCTCTATGTTCATATTTTGTTTACACTGTACTACAATACTTATTTATTTTTTATCCCTTCTGTGATGGGAGGACAATGTGAGATGAAAATTTAATTAAAATGTGTCGTGTTTGCTTCTCAATTGGCTTTAACAACAATGCACCTTATAAAAACCTGATCAGCCTATAATACAATTATTTTATTTTGAATAATATAGGGGTTTAATATGCACCAGATAAAATTATCAATATCACAATTTTTCTCATTTAAGGAGGTTTCAACTACATAATATGATAGCACTTTGATCAGTATTTAGATAAATGTTCATTTTCACCTAATGAACATGATTGACCATTGTTTATAATCCCAGCAATGTTCAAGGTAATACAACGTTTCAAAGTAAATTTAAGACAGTTCTTGACACAGGCAACTTAATATTTTCTCAAGAGGTGGAGATTATATCCACAAAACCATGTTAGCCTTAAAATATCCTTGAAAATGACCAAGGAAAAGCAACCTTGCACTAATTTTCATATGACTACAAAAGATAGCTTTTTACAAAATATCTGAATAGGAAAACTCATTTTGAATGTGAAATCTTTCAACTGTATTTGAGCAGTTTATATTTCTTATATGCCAGTCTTCTCTACTTTAGCAGATGTTTTATATGACAGGGTAGCGAACCTATAATGTCTTTCCCCAAGAAAGATGCCTTCTGACTAGCACTGGTAGCAATTTTGTTATAGTACACCAAAGTGAAAATATACAACTAAGAAAGAATTCCAAGTGGTTCAAACCTTAAGATATTAGTAACAAAACACTGAACATTAAGAAACATCTGAAAGTCCTGTGTCTGTGCCCACTAGTCAGCACTTAGGGTACAATCCATTTTTGTAAGTGGAAATGGTATATTGTAAAAGGCACATTGCTTACTTGAGAGAGAACTTCTCCAGCAGTTTGTTCTTTATCTAACCCTAAATTAACTCCAGTCAAGTAATGAGCTTTGGATCATTGATTGTAAAGTGGAAAACTATAGAAATACATGCTTAAAAAAATAAAGATGATCGATTTGCAGTCAGTTTAATTAATTTGTATATTTCATAATTCAAATCAGTTTGTAAATTTGATATTTAAAATTGTCCTCAAAAAGGGTTTAGAAAAAAAGACTGAAATTGACTAATTTATTTCACCCAGGAATGAATTCATTTTAAAATAGGTAAAAAATATGAAAAAATATAATCTCTTGGGAATCAGTTGGATTTGAGCCCAAAGAAGATGTAGTTTTTATCACCCATTCTGATATTCTGACTGTAATATGTATGTTGGGAAATAATTTACACGGAGCCAATGCATATCTCCAAATCATATTATGTATTCTCCATTGTTTATATGAGCATCATTTACTAGTAAACAAATAAAAATTGAAATACAGAAACTTTATTATTAAGGTGATTATATCATTTTGCCAATTACTTATGTGAAGCAAGATTGGAAGGAAAATATACAAATATGCTCATGATTTAAATGTAGTAGAAAGAACACTAAACCTCTGTCAAAGATCTGAAGTTCAATCAGACAAGTAAGCTATACTTCTTAAATTTTAATATCTTCATCTGTACAATGTAGAAAACATCCAGCCTACATAACTTACGGTGTTACTGGGTGTTAGAAAGCGATTATAGAATAAAATTGCTACAAACCATAAGAAGGCATATAATTAAGTGATTAAAAATGAACAGAAAGGTTGAAAATGTTCCTTTGCTTGAAGTTTGTAGCACTACAGGTACCTTAATCCTATTTGAATGGTATATACTTAAAGGAGGCAGGTTCTTAAGGAGAAAGATTCCGTTCTCAGCAGCCCCTGGTAGTTAAGTGTGAGCAAGTGATCTCCACTTAGAGACTCTTAATCTCTTGTCTAAGACTTTGAAACTAGAACAAGTGACTCCAAAGAGAAGGGAGAGATTGTAGTTTGTTTTCACAGCCTCAGCATGTGGAGGTTGTTGTGTTGGGAACACTGACTGGTGTGGGACCTGAGGCAGGGATAGTGAGCACACCAGTGACACAGGTGAACAGTGCCATCCCTGGGTGTGACCTGGCTCTAGCTCCCACAGCCTAGCATCCTCTGTCTTCTGACAATAATTTGGGCAGTTTCTCTAATCCTGTGATTTCTGAAAACTATCTGATATCCTTACAAAATATATGCATTTTTCTGCCTGAAAGATTTAGGGTTGGGTTTTTGCTGCTTGGAGTTTAAAACCTGATTATGTGATGTAATGAATTCAGCAGGAGTCTGTTTTGATATGTGTATTAGTCCATTTTTATGATGTTATAACAGAATACATGAAACTGGTTGATTTACAAAGAAAAAAGTTTCTGGGACAGCTGCATCTAGTGCAGACCTCAGGTTGCTTCTACTCATGGTGGAAAATGGCAGGCAGCCAGTGGGTGCAAGGAGATCACATGGCATGAGGAAGCTAGAGAAAGAGAGAGGGGAGGTGCCAGTTCGCAGGAACTAATAGAGCAAAAACTCACTCACTACCCCACCCCTGAGAGAGCATTAATCTATGTATGCATAAGGATCCACCCCCACATGACCCCAACAGCTCCCAACACTGCCACATTGGGAATCAGATTTCAACATGAGCTCTGGGGGTATAAAGACTCAGGGGGACAAACATATCCAAACTATAACAATATGACATGGCTATGGTAATATAATTAAGATAATTTAATATGTTAATATTATTTTGAGGTAGTCTGAGATGTCATCTGTGACGCCCTACCTGAAATGGGCTTACTCATAGACACTCCAAAATCTATTTTATTGCTCAGATCTCTATCAGAACTTACATTATATTATTTTAATCACTGTCCTAAAAATAGCCAGTAAGAAGTGACGGGTGCCAAAATAAGAGGGCTGATACATTAGTGATGTATACTTTAGTGTCTACAGTTGTTCTATTTTTCACTGAAATATAAAGCTTTATACCCTTCATTTTGTGTAATGGAATTGATGGCGTATTTCTCAGGATTGACTTATTTGGCCCAGTTTACATGAATTGATTCATTTTGGAACATTTGACAGAATAGTTGGTATCAAAATAATACTGTATACAGAACACATAAACACATTATTGAATGAAGAATGAACTGAAAGATCGTAAGTTCTCAAAGATGATGCTCTCAGCAAGAGAAATTGCATAAAATCAAGTCACTACTCTGAAATACATGGTGCAATAAAAGCTTGAGAGAAAAATGTAAGATGAACTCAATTTCTCAGCCATTGCCGTGAGTATAGATGCACATCCTGCTGTTATGTGAACAATTACCATGCCTGGAGGGAACTGAATGAATGTCAGCACCTATTGGTAGATGGAATAAATATCTAAGCACATTCTCCTATCATGAGGCTCACATACCATATGCTACAAATTAATACATTAAATTGGCATAATGTGGAAGAGAACATACTTTACCACTGCTTACACTGCAAAAACTGTAACACCATTAACTAAATTGCCTGTAATTGGTTGCATTTTTTTGTTGTTGTTCTTAGAAATTCTTATAAATTTAGAAGGACACAAGTCATGTAGAAAATATCCAGATGGATTTGCTTGGTAGAGTATAAGTACATTGAATTTTGACCTAAATATTATTTTTTTTCCATTTTCTCTTGAAAATTTCAAGCTACGTGCTGTACATTTGCCTTCGAGTACAGTATTAGTCCATTTCTGTGGCTTATAACAAAGTACATAGAACTAGGTGATTTATAAAGAAAACAAAATTTATTGCTTACAGTTACAGAGGCTGGGAGGTCCAAAGTCTGGGGAACACATCCAGTGAGGGTCTTGGTGGTGGCAACAATGAAGGTAGGGCATCACATTGTGAAAATGGCAGGGCAGAAAGAGCAGAATAGCTCCTCCTGCATTCTCCTTATAAAGCCCTCAGAGCCACACTCTTGACCATCATTATTTATTCATTCACTACAGCATGGTCCTACAATCTACGCACCTCTTCAAGGCCCCACCTTTCAATTACCATAATAGGATTACCCACCCTCAGCAGTTACAATGGGGATTAATCTTCTAATATATGAAATTTAGGAGACACAATTCAATTAATCCAAAGCAAGTACTGTATTCTCTATGTATCTTTTTTTATAAAACAAAATATTGCATGGAAAATATGAAGGCATAATACTGAAAATTTCATTTTTATTAGGTGAAATATTCTTATAAATGTATTAATTGTATAATTTGGCTTCCATGGTAACTGTTATTATTATGTTCCCTGCTTAATAGATATGCAAAATGTCTGGCATAGTTTAGCGTTTGAGTCAAGGGTCAATGAATGCTTGATGATTGATTGAACACTGATACATAGAATGCTTGGATACTGAGAAGTCTGCAGAACCAAATATCTTTAGATCTGACAAATCAAAGTGAGGATGCATGTGGAGGAGTGGAGAATGAACAATTTCCTGAAATGAAGAGGCACCAAAATTAGTCCTTCTTTCCCATCACTCTTGGTTGAAACTCCATGGACAGCTCTGAATAGATGAATGGACAGGTAAGGGTGAGGCCACCAGGAGCGAAACAGACATTAATATATATGTAATGATTATATACCTAGACCTCTCGTCAAATCAGCCAGTCAACAATTGTTCTGCATTTGGCCATGCACTGTGAGCTATTTAAATAAACATAGGCCAGTCTTTCTTCTCAAGGAGCTGAAAATTCAAGTCAGGTGCAATCATATGCTGAGTTAAAGTATGAAAAATAAAAACTTAAGAGAAGAACAAGATGTAACTTAAATGGTATGAACCGAATTACTGTGAAACTCCTGAAAAGTTGGAAGGCTTCTTACAGAAGATTGGAATTGATCTGCTCCATAAAGAATGAGAAGGATCTAGCTAGGAGAGGAAAAGGTGTTAGAGAATGCCATGGAAAGACAGGTCAAAATAAATAAAGCCATTACGTTAGCAGTGAGCATGCCTTCTCTTCAGGAGAAAGGAAGAGTACTGCCTAAAAATTGTCACAGAATAATTTTATAAACTTGAGGGTAGGAAGGAGTAAATAGGTTATGGAAAATATTGAAAAAGTGCAGATGTTTGGACTTGATCTGCTAGATAATAAGGAAATATTGAAGAAAATACAATTTCATTCAAAGCTAATACATATTAATGTAATTCCCAACCACTGCCTGGCAATGTACAGGATGTTATCTAGCTAAAATAATTTCCCCTGCTTTATAGTTTCAAAGGAAGAGGAAGTCTCCAGCAGTTATATCATCTAGGATTGTCTAGATATTATTAATGTTATATTTTGGTAAGGTATTCTAGGTGTATCAGCTAATATCAGTTTCTGGTTTCTTCATCATTAAAATGTTTTCTGCTTTGCTTAAAAGTTTATTTTTAGACAAAAAAAAAGAGAAAAAGAAAATTTGGAATTTTTTCTTAAGATGACTTTGTATATCGACACTTTGAAACTTTAATTTCTCTTACATCCTACCTCCTCCATCAAAATATGTGACAATGGTAGATAAAATATAGGAGACATTTTTTTAAATCCAAAATAAGCATTTCCAGGTATTACAAATCGAATATAAATGTAAAGCAGAAAGCAGGGGGGTAAAGCCACATGCTTTCTAAGTTTGAGGTCTCAGTGTAAGCTGGGAAGCTTTAATTCTAAGTAAGAAAGATGGAAACTGCAACAGATAAGACAGGAGGCCAGAGATAAGCTCACCTCTTAGAACCGGGGTTAATGAGGATTTCCACTGATGGTAAAAGGAGCTAAACCAGGTAACATCAAATAGGGCCTAAAGTTATTATTTATTTAAGTTAAGGATCTGGGCAGTAGATGGATAAATTCCCAACTAAAGACAAGGAATTAAAATAGTCCACCTTTGGCTTGGAGTATGGACTTTACAATATCTCCAGTGTTTTAGTCCACTCAGGCCACTATAATAAAATGCCAAAAACTGGGTAGTTTATAAACTACGTAAACTTATTTTCCACAGTTCTTGAGGCTGGGTAGTCCAATATCAAAACAAATTTAGTCTGGCAAGGTCTTGCATTCTAATAGACAACCTTCTATCCTTATATGGCCAAAGGGGTGAAAGAGGTATGTGAGATCTCTATTATAAGGGAACTAATCCCATTCATGAGGGCTCGACCCTTATGACATAATTATCTCCCAAAGACCCCACCTCCTAATACCATCACCTTGCGGGTTAAAATTTCAACTTAGGAATTTTGGGGAGACATTCAGACCATAGTACCCAATATCATTGTAGAATCAAAGCTCCAAGCTAACACTGTGAGAATTATCTCTGGATTGGGGGCCTCATGGGTTAGGTGGAGGCATTTAAAACAAATATGCAGGTGGGCTATGAGAAAGAGACAGAGAGAAAGCTGCCTCTCTCTCCTTTACACCTATAATCTCCTAGAAGTCTCCCCAAGATTCCCTGATAAAAATGGATACCAATTCAGTTCTAACTTACAGATTAATAAGTTGTCATTAGAGAAAAGTAGACTGCATTCAAACTAGAGTGTTTTTCACTGCTTGCCCTGAAGACAGCGACAGGAGGAAACCCTCTCCCAGTAGGAAGAGCTATAATGCAATGCACTTGGGTAGATGGGGATGGCCTTAAGTAAACATATACACTGACTCCTGGGCAGGCATGAGTGTCCTACCTGTTTACTCCAGATATTTAAAGACAAAGATGGGGCCGGCCCGGTGGCGCACTGGATAAGTGCACCGCTTGGGAAGCGCGGCGGCGCTCCCACCTGAGGGTTCAGATCCCACATACAGACCAGTTCCCGCTCACTGGCTGAGCGAGGCGCGGGAGCAACACCAAGGGTTGCAGTCCCATTGCCAGTCCCCAGTCCGGTACGGGGGCAACACTGAGGGTTGCGATCCGTTGCCGGACACAGAAAAAAAGACAAAAAAAAAAAAAAAAAA
>NW_007728653.1:15517-60146 GCF_000696425.1 Galeopterus variegatus | reverse complement strand
AAAAAAAAAAAAAAAAAAAAAAAAAAAAAAAAGACAAAGATGGACAAACTGGAATCAAAGAATTTGGCTGAGTAAAGTGGATAGACCTATGAGACTGGATGAAAAACACACACACATTTTAGTGTCTCAATTAATACTCACCAGGGAGCAATGTTAGAGACTCTTAACAACAAGGTGGACAGAGTGATCTTTCTAGCAGATGTCCGCCAGCCTCTCCTTATCAACTTATGTTCCTTTTCACCACCCATAATCTTACCAGCAGAAGAGAACCACTCTGAATCTTTTATTTTAGCAACATTATTTAAAAATAATAATAAAAAAAACTGTTGGTGCCAGGTTAAATATATAGGACATTTTTCACCCTGGAAAGTCCCTCAATTCATTCTTAGTGGAACTGGCTCCTACTTCAGATATGAGTTCGTGTCCCTTGCCTGCTGCAGTGCTTCTGTGAGCATACTCTATTGGCTTAGGATCCTGTACTACATTGCTTCATAACAAGGGATCAATTTTATGGCAACAGAAGTGTGACAATGAGCTTCTGAACATAGAATTAACTGCGTCTGTAATAGACTGCATCTCAAACACATAGCTTGCCTAACTAAATGATGGAATGGATATTAAACTCACCACCAAGAAACAGCTCAGACTACTATGTCTGGTGAGGTTGGGATGCTATTTTCCAGTATAAGTATTGAACCAACAGTTTATTTATGGTGAGAGATGCTCAGCAGCTCAGATCTGGGAACTATGGGGTGGAAGTAGGATTGGCCTCTCTAGCCATTACTTCCAGAGATCTACTTGGGAAGCAAAGGGGCAAGAATAGTGAAGCAGATTTTGAAAAATAAATGTGAGAAGATTTACTCTTCTAGATATTAAGACAGTGTACTTTTGGTATAGACTGACAAAGTATAGTATATGGCAATATGTTAAATGACAAATTTGGGTTTACAAAAAAAAGTAGAATAACCTCTTTATGTAGTAGGGCTAAGATGACTGGTGATTTATATGGAAAATATAAACTTGGATTCTTTCTTCTCATCATACACAAAAAATCCATTGCAGGTAGATTTTGACTCAAATACAAAAAGCAAAATGTTAAGAAAATATAAGAAGAAATGACCTCAGAAAAAGTAAGTGTATCTTAAAAAGACACAAAGATAATAAAATGTACAGAAAATATTCATAAATTTAGCTAAAATCAATTTAAATTTTGCCTAAAGACACCATAAATAGAGTGAAAAGATCAAGTATAATATGAAAGAAAATATTTGCTAGGCATTTATAAAAGCCAAATATTATATTATTAATAGTTAAGAATATTTCCAACAATAATTAACCAAGAATAAATTGAGATCCCAATGAGAAAATTGACAATAATAATAATAATTCACATAGGAGGTGATCCGAATGAGTACTAGGCACAGAAAATCTATTTAACATTACTAGTGACCGCATTTATAAATGAAAATTAACAGGTAGATGCCATTCTAACCAATAAATGGACAAGAAAATTAAAATGTTTGACAATGCCAAGAACTGGCAAAGATGTGAAAAATTAAAATTTGAAATTGTCTCTCCCAATGGAAGTGTAAAATAACTGCAGCATTTTGGAAAGCAACTTGGCAATACCTAGAAAAGCTTAAGAGGCAGTGTATCATTTAGAATGATGTTCAGGTATAAGTAACTGTAAACCAGATTATAGTAGCTTAATCAAGAAAGGGGTTTATCTCAGGCATTAAAATAAAAATTATCTGGGCAGGCAACCCAGGGCTGGAGCAGTGGCTAACAATAGCCTCAAGAAACCAGACCTATTTTGTCACTCTGCCTTCCTTAATGTGTGGCTGCTGCACCTCCAGGATCATAAATCCAGACAAGAAAAAGGTTAGGGATGATTGAATCAGCAGCAGCAGTTTATGTGTATATTGCCCTGGACAGCACTATCTCATTGCTTAGCTATCTCTGGCTGCAAAAGAGACCAGGATTCAGAGTAGTTTGCTTTTCAGACTCTGAAGTTGAGATAGCCAAATGTATATGGTTTTGAGTAGTGCTGAATGAGCTAGCCTACAATACCCACATCATAGACATGCTTAACTACCATGTGAATATGTATATCCCAGTTCCCTCCTGCTTGAAGAGTGCTCTATGTTCAGTGGTCAAGCAGCAGAGGCATCATTTAGAAACCTTTTAGAAATGCATAATATCAGGATCCATCCCCGATCTACTGAATCAATATCTGCAATTTAACAGGAGTCTCAGGGGGATCCATGTGCAAATTAAAGTTTGAGAAGCACCACTCAAGAGGAACTTCTGCACATGTCACAGTGTGTGTTTTACCGTACAGGGAAAAATGGAAATTACTTAAATGCCCATCAGTAACAGAATATATGAATATTTGTTTATTCCATAGAACAATTTAGTGGACAGTTAAAATGAAGAACTAAATTGACTGGTATTAATCTGGACATACCAAAAGTAGAATGTTGATTTAAAATGACAGAATGCAAAATTAAGTCAAAAGTATGATATAATTTGTGTATAAATTTTAAATGTACAAAACATTTTTTCACATGGATACATACATACTTATTAAAATATTAAAAAATGCATGGATGGAGGATGATCACTGACTTTATGATCAAAATCCCCTTTAATTTGGGATAAACAGGAAGGAAAATGTGATAGAAAAAAAGGACAAAGTGGTTTCAACTGTAACTGCTTGTTTTATTTATTTAAAACTCCAAGAAAAAACATGGCCAAATGTTAAGATGCAAGCACATGTATGTACATTGTGTCTGTAAGAATGTTTTTTAAATGTTTTATATGTTTAAAATATTTTATAAAATATTTTTAAAGATAAAATGAATAAAGCTGAGTTTTTTAAAGGATAGTAATGGTGTAACTTTTTCCATATTGACATTTTTTCTTAAATGATTAGCAATAGCTACATGAAATGAATACATTATTTATGAAGATTAAGTAAATCAGCATTAGAGCAACATTTGCAACTGATTTTTATGATAGTCAGTACAGGATATTTCAATGAAGTTGCAGCTCTTTCCTGGTATTAACAGTTAGGAAACTCAAGAATATATCTAAATACATGCACACATATTTATAACAATCATGCTTCAAAACTGCTTAAAGATGAATGGGAAAAATGTGTTGAAGTTGAAAATTATGCCTGTTTTTGAAAGGAAGCTGAACACCGTGGAAGTTATATGCCATTTTCCCAGCCTCTCCTGGTCTACCTCTCCAGCACCTACCTTGACTTTCTCAGTGATGTTTATTATATGTTTGTTCCTTTTCAAAACATATCTGCGTAGGAAATTTGCATCCTAGTTCTTTCATGATGTTTGCTTCATTTTTAGTACACAATTTTTTCCACGTTTTCAGGGCTTCACATTAACACTAGAACATTTTGCCGTGTAGAATACAATTTCTTAGCATACAATACACAGATAGAAAGAAGCCTAGTTAATAAAAGAAGTGTTCAGGCCGGCCCGGTGGTGCACTGCTACAGTGCACCGCTTGGGAGCGCAGTGGCGCTCCCGCTGAGGGTTCGGATCCCACATACAGACCGGTTCCCGCTCACTGGCTGAGCGAGGTGTGGGAGCAACACCGAGGGTTGCGATCCCGTTGCTGGACATGAAAAAAGACAAAAAGGAAAGAAAAAAAAAAACAATAAAAGAAGTGTTCACTTAGCCTCTTTGCTGTATGTGTGACTTTTCATGTTCATTAGCCATAGGATAAGAAAACTAACCAGGAGAAAATTAAATGACATATTAAGTGACATATGTGTTGTGAGGGCACACAGAGAATGGAAAGACCAGAGCCTGAAACAATCCCATGCTCTTTCCATTCTGTTGTCTTTAAATCTTTCACTCTCTCCACAATATACTGAAGTTAAAACCCACAGATTTGCAGGTTCCTACTGAGACACAGTTTATTCTGATATTGGCCTCAAGTACTACTGTTCCTCTTCTTCTTTAATAAATGGCAAGGCAGTTGATTATTATAAGCGAATCCCTGGCTACTTGGCCATCTTTACCTGCACACACAAGTGCCTGAAGCAGGAGCATTCAGAGGGTAATTATATTTCTAGAGCTGGCAAACTTCTAAATTGACAAACCAAGAAGAAAATAACTAAATTGTCATTAGTTGCACATAATATATTTCTATTCCGACTAAATTCAAAAGTATCACTTAAAAACTAATATAACTAATGAGTATTCTGTGAAATAGCCAGATACAAGGCAACATACCAAAATAATAGCTTTTCCAAATGTCAGCAATAATCAGTTAGGAACACAAACACGCACACACGCACATACACAGACACACGCACACAAATGAAAATTTAAAAAAACTACTAAGTGTTTAAGAATGAACTTCACAAATTAGAGAAAGATGTAATTAAAGAAAGTAACAAAACAGTAAAAAAGTATTTATAAAAAAGATATGATATACCTAGATAAGAAGGGTCAGTCGTACAAATATGTCAACCATCCTAAAATACACATGCCATTTCTATGTATTCTCTTTCAAAATTGTAATATGAGGTAGCTTTGCATGTGCTGACATGAAAATATGCATAATATATATTATCAATTGGAAAAAGCAAGATATAGAATAATATGTAATCCTTTACTAATCACCTGTAGTTGTAAATACACAGAATACATAGAATATGCACATAGTTTTCTTCCTTTTTCTGTGTGTGCATTTACAAACTCTTAAGATTAGTCATTTCGGGGAAGCACGTAGGGAAGACAGGAGAACTATTTATGTTACATCTCTGTGTTGCTTGAAATTTTTATGATGACCATAAATTGTTTCTGAAAAATAAAAATGAATAAAACAATAAACAAAATTAAGATATGTCATATTGGGAGACAGAAAAGAATCATTTTTTTAGAAACTCTGGTTGCTTTGCAAAGTAGTTTCAAGAAGAGCGATCACTTATATGTGAAGTCTAAAAATGTCAAACTTGTAGAAACAGAGAGTAAAATGGTGGTTACCAGGTGTTGGAGGGGGTGGAGGGATTAGGAAGATGTTGGTCAAAGGACACAAAATTCCATTTAGACAGGAGGATAAGTTCAACAGATCTATTATACATCATGGTGACTGTACTTAATAGCAATATATGTATACTTGAAAATCACTGAGACAGTAGATTTTAAGTGTTCTCATCCAAAAAAAAAAAGAGGTAAGTATGTGAGGTAATCCATATGTTAGTTTGATTTAACCATTCCACGATGTATACATATATCAAAATATTATGTTGTACTTCATAAATACATGCAATTCTTACTTGTCAGTTAAAAAAAGGATGAGAAAATATTCTGACTAATGACCCCCAAGGAAACTAACATATAAATGCCCCAAACACCTTTTACTTTGCAAATGCAATTAATGTAAGGACTTTGAGCTGGAGAGATTATCCTTGATTATCCAATTGGGCCCAATGTAATCACAAGTGTCTTTACAAGAAGGAAGCAGGGGAAGATTTTATTAAAGACAGGAGAGGAGATGTGAAAACAGAGCAGACACTGATGATGTGGCCATGGGTAAGAGCATGCCAGGAGCCTCTAAAAGCTGGAAGAGTCAAGAAACAGATTATTTTCAGGAGCCTCCAGAAGAAACCAGCCCTGTCAATACCTTGACTTGAGCCCTGTAAGACTGATTTTGAACTTCTGCCCTCCAGAACTTTAAGAGAATAAATTTGTGCTGATTTAAGCCACTAAGCACGTGGTAATTTTTTACAGCAGCAGAAAGAAAACAAAATGCAGGCAGGAAAAGTGCACCGAGACAAATCTAATACATAGTTAGGGTAACCAGGTAAACTATGTGGCAGAAAACTTATGTAGGTCAATGAGAGTAAGTAAGTTTTCCCTAAGCAAGAGTGAAAAGGAAATGAGAATCACCATAGTATAGAAGGAACCAAAAATTAAATCTCAAGCATAAAATTTAAATAAAAACCTAGGATAACACTGAGTCAAAACTGAAGGACCAAGATGTTTGTCTGATTAATCAGTCAATTTACAAACAGGTACTGAGTGTGTATTATGTCCAAGGCTTGGGGATGGCAGTGCAATGAGAAATAAACTGTGCCTTTCCAGAATTTGCAATCAGAGAAGACAAACAAACCACTAAATAAATTTGATAGATGTGTGATACGATTGCTTGTTTTGTATAATAATTACCCTGACACCACTGATGGGGATTGGATCAAAAAAATAATATTAACCACCAGAAGAGCAGAAGCCTATGCACAATGCAGAAGCCACAGTTAAAGCCTAGATAAGAACTGGAAAGAGATCAGGTCAGAAGGGCTATAACTGTGTCCATCATATCTCCTTTAGAATCTCAAGGCTTCTTGAAGTGTGATCTGGGGCTTTGCCCTGGGGAGTGAGGCCTAGAGTTGCAGGCATCCCACAAAGAACAAAACATTTCCTCCCATAAATAAAGTATTATTCTAATATGAGAAAAAAAATGATATTGAACACATCAATGTGAAACAAATATTCATAGCTGAATTAGTGCTAGTTTGCTTCTGATTATGCCTATAACAGTGCTATAGATATATTTCTAGCCTGCATAATGGAGTCATGAAGAAAAATGTACACACACACATACAAATTTGCATACTTGTTTTCTACAAGATTAGGTATTCTATTAAGGTTTTGGAAAGATAATCTATTATTCAATGTTCACATCTGTTTTCATCCTGTAGTATGTTTTTAAATGTAAACTTTTTGAGATAGAAGAGGTGTGGGCTTGTTAATCTGCTCCAAAGCCATTTCAGTGTCATGAACACATTATACACTAATTGGATTCCTGATGCATCTTTAAAAACTAATTTCAAAACACTAAGTAATCAGAGGCTTTGTCTTCAATATAAGACATTGCATCAGCAAAAAGTGTTTATTACTCAGCCACCTGTGTTCTGCACAAAGCAATTTAAGCACACACAGTCCCTGCCCTGAGGAGCTGTCTAAAGCCAGTGCCATTGTAATAGTCAAAGACAGACAACTGCCCTAATGACAAACTCAAGCTACTAACATTATTAAAAAATAAAAGAACCCACTTCATAATGTTATTTGAATCACAAGATGAGCTAGTATTATTTTTAAAAAAATGACATGAGAACTCACTATTCAATAAATATTTGTTGAATTAAATAATGCATATAACAATCATTTAAAGTCGAGAGATGGAAAAATTAAAATGTAAATATGGTTTCTTGTAGAGTAGATTATACATGACATACTTCGTAAGAAGTGGACTTCAGATAGTGTACTTAACTGAGAACCAGGATCATCTATGCCTTCTGCAAATTCCATTAGGTTGTGACCTACTCGAAGGTGGCAACCAAGATATACTACTATTTGTGTACTAGTTTGCCATAGTAACTGACATAAAATGCAAACCTTACAGAAATATTGTCTCACTTATAATAAACACGATAAAATAATATTGGAACAGGTTTTCTATGAATGGGGAAGTTCTGTTTATGCCTTCTTACTAGGTCTTCTGTTAAATATTTGTGAAATATTCATTCCCTTCAGTTAAAAGAAAAAAAAGAAAGATATATTCGATCACCCTGGTTTTTTCTATAACACTTTCTCATAATATAGATTTCCCCGTTTGCTTTCTACCTTCCACTGCCAAATGTTTCTTCAACTGCAAAAGGAGAGATTAAATGAATTTCCAGTTTAAAGTAGTTGAGTCTACTTTGCAACTTTATTAGATATGGCACGCAGGATGTACCAAAAGACTCCAGGGGGCGCCATTTATGTAGACACATAAGTGTAATAGGGCATGATCCTCGAGTTGGGCATGTTGGTGGCCCTGCGTGAGTTAGGGTAGCATACATGGTTCTCGATATAGATAATGACTGTCCTCACAAACTGATGCGCACAGACACTACCTAGTAAAAGCAATCTTTTCACTAAAAAACTCAGTCTCCCTTCCACTATATGTGTTCTCTCAAAATATTACCCTTTATTTTCTTCCAGTGGAGAAGAAACTGATATAACAAAAAACCTACAACATTAGAACATTTATGGCATCCTCATAAATACATCCTAGGGAAAAAGAAGTACTTCCATCAGAATTATGGAATAACTTTATTCAATAAAGTTTTGAGACCAGAGTTCATCTAATCAAATTAAATTGTTCAAATCAATTTAAAAATATCGATAATCTATAATCAGATGTGAGACGTGATATGAAATTTTAAAAAATATTTTAAGCAGTTTCTGTCTTTAAAGAGTTTTCTGGGAAAATGAGGATTACAAAGCGCATGTAGTGAGCTCAGATCTTTCACTATCAAGACAGAAAAATTCTCATGAAATATGTAAGAGAGTTTTGTATAAACACGTTACCTTACATTTACATCTTGCATAACCACTTTCAAAGTATATTAGGCACAGAAAGACCAATTGAGACAGACAGACAAGTAGAACAATACTTTATAAAAAAGGGAAGGACAATTAATGTGGAAAGTAAGTAAATATTTCCATTTATGGACCCCATACCAGGGCATAATCTGCAAAATCTATAAATATTACCTTCTTTGGAAAAGGATCTTTGCAGGTGTGGTTAAATGGAGGATCTTGAGATGGGGAGATGATCCTGGATTATTAAAATGGACCCTAAATTCAAACACATGCATCCTTTTAAGAAGAGGGGCAGGACGAGAGAGGAGAGAGATGTGAAGATGCTGTGCTGCTGAACTGAAACATGAAGGAAAAGATCACGAGCCAAGAAATGCAGCCCTGCTCTGGGCTGGCCAGCTGGCTCAGTTGGTTAGAGTGTGGACTTGTAACACCAAAGTCAAGTGTTTGGTTTCCACACAGGCTAGTTGGGGGGCGGGGGGACGAAAAGGAAAAAGAAAAAAAGAACTGCAGCCCTAGAAGCTGGAAAAGGCAAGGAAACATTTCCTCTCTATAAGGTAAATGCTGGACATACACCTATCCCCCCTCTGCATGCATACCAGAGTCCCCCGTCTCTACTGGGAAACTACCCCTGGCCAAGCATGTCTCCTTTAAAACAAACATCTCCTTTAAGACAAATGGAAGGCCAGAGGAAGAAGGGGCCCTAAGTAAACTGGCACGCTTGTGTGAAAGTGTTCTGGTGCCAGGTGTGTGGATTGACATACCTACTCAGCCTGATCTCTTTTGCACTTTGGGTTGTGTGAGCTGGGTGAGGGGCACATAAACATGCAAATGATTTACACCTCTACTTTGATCTGTTCACTATACAACTATTGTATGTACCCCATGAGGGCACAGATTTCCAGCTGGCCAGCAGCCACCAGCACCTCCCATAAGTCTAATAAACTGATGTCTCTACCTATTGTAACAGTGGGTGAGTTCTTTGGAATAGGCAAACGCTGCATGAGTCCCCTCTCAGAGTTGGGGCTCCCATGATACACTCCCCTAAGTATTGCATGTTTTAGACTTCTGACCTCCAGAACTGTAACAGAATAAACGCATGTTGTTTTAAGCCATTAAATCTGTGTAATTTGTTACAGCAGCCAAAGGAAACTAATACACCTACTTTCAAGTACAGAACTGGAGTCTTTAAACATTTTCCATACGAGTTTTCTGCTTTCTCTAAAATAACGGAATAATTTCAAACACAAACACCTTCATGAAGACTTAGTAAATTAATCAAAGGATAATTTATATTTTTCTATTTATTTGATTTACTCTTCTATTTATTGGATCTTCCTTTAACTCTAGGCTTACACTTAGGTTCTAGTTCCATGTGATATATACATTTGACACATCTTAGTGATTCATTTTTTGCTCAATATTTCTCTCTTATTCTCTGGTTTTTCCCATCATATAATGTATAAATATTTTGACCTTAATTTTTTGCTACCAGAATTTAATATCCAACTTTATTAGTACTCTATTATGTTGCTGCTGGAGTTTTCACAAATTTGGTAGATTAAGCAGTACACATTTATTACTTTATGATTCTGTAGTTCAGAAGTTAGACACAGGTCTCACTGGAATAAAATCAAGGTGTTAGTGGACCTATTTTTCTTTCCGGAGATTCTAGGAAAAGTTCTGTTTCTTTCACTTTTCCAGATTCTGGAGATTTCCCACATTCTTTGCCTTTATCTCTTATCTCCAACTGCAAAGCTAGCAACGGATGATCCTGTCCTTCTTAAGCTGACATCTCTCTGGTTCTCTGACCATATCTGGAAAACGTTCTCTGCTTTTAAGAACTCAGATGGTTAGACTGGGTGCATCTGGATATTCCAGGATAATCTTTCATCCCAAAATTTGTAGCCTTAATCACATGGGCAAAGTCTCTTTTGCCATGTAAGGTAACATCTTCACAGGGTCTGGGGAATATGCTTGGACATCTCTGGGAGTTATTGTCCTGCCTACCGTACCAATCTATTAAACTGTTCATACATATTGTTTATACTACAAAAATCTAAAATATGCTGAGTGATAGATATTTTAAAATAATAATTGCAGTCATTTTAAACACAAACACTTTGCACATAATATTTTATTTCATGCTTAAAACAACAATTTGCAGATGTTGAAAATAAAAATCAGAAAGGATAAATGACTTGGCCAAGGTTATTGTAATAAATGACTCTTCTTTTATAATGTCATTTCATACTTGAATATCATATTTTCATTATTATATTATGATATGCTCAGGTTGAGGTTATGAGATCTGGGTTTTAAAGATTCTAGACAGGTTTGGTTGTATTTTCAGATGGGAAGATAAAGACAGCCTCTGTCTGATAAAGATAAAGCTGAAGAAATGAAGAGAAATAGTGGACCTCAAGATAAAGATAAGTAAACTTAAACTCGAAGGGCAATCAATGGTGGTTCCAAAGGGTAGCGTAGACTTTTTACAGGCCTCTCTGCTGCCCAGCCCTAAGAAACAGTTTATTATCCTTGCTTTACAAATGAAGCATGCAAATGCAGTTTCAAGGTCAGTACCCTCTTCAAAACAGATTGGCACTTTAAACAATTCCTGTTTGGGTTTTCTTGAATTGACAGTGAAGTTATATTACCTATTTGCATGAAACAGTCTATGTTCATTTTCTTTTCTTAGCTCCAAGCATTGGTATTAAATCTAATTTTTTTTTTCACATTCTAAGTTACAATTTTTGGCCTTTGTATGTGTCTTATAATCAATGTCAAGAGAAATGTGTCAGTTAGATTTGGAGGTTGAGATTTACCAACAGACTTACTATCTATCCAGGAGTAAACCTAGCCATAGATCTTATCTGTTTACTTTTTTGTCAACTTTGTTGTTTGTTTGCCAGTTCACCACCACAGAGGTTTGAATTTTCAATTAACTTGAGATCCCTACACATTTTAAGAATGTCTACAAAATGATAGCACTACAATCCATCATTAAAATAATTTCCTTTTGTACACAGAAAATTTCCCCTCATGTACCAAGAAATGTAATTAAGGGTGGTAGAAATTGCCAAATTTCTCAGGTTAGTAAAAACGTTTTCAAAGCTAGGAGTTCTTGGTGAATGGATTCATACATGATGAAGAATATGATACAGATGTCAACAGCTATCAAAAAAAAAAGTGTTTTGGCAGACTTTCAGGAAGACGTAGTTAATTTCAACGATATTTAATTTGATTGTGATAAAAACAAAACAGAATTTAGCCAAAAAGAGAATGTAGATAGAATCATGCTATTCTTTGATCTGACTGGAAATCATGTACTGAGGCTTAAAGATATCACATACATCAGAAGTGTGTCACAGTGATGCAATAACTGTCAATTACCTGAGATGATTTCATAAAAGTCTTTGTCCTCTGAAATTGAATTATAGACTCAAATTCGGTTTTTTTTGTTTTTTTTTTTTTGACCGGTAAGGGGATCACAACCCTTGGCACGGTGTCGTCTGCACCACGCTCAGCCAGTGAGCACACCGGCCATCCCTATATAGGATCCGAACCCGCGGCCTCGGCACTGCCAGCGCTGCACTCTCCCAAGTGAGCCACAGGGCCGGCCCTAGACTCAAATCCTAATTGTGAGAGAAAAGTGGGTGAAAATTAAAAAGATAGCCTTATTAATTTTTGTAGCATTATTAATTTTCGATTCATTAAAAAATTGTTTTTAACACACTTGATTATCCAGAAATTGACTGTGTATTTTATAACTAGATGGTGAGTTAGCTTCAAGAAAATATGACAGTAAAGTCATGATTAAATGGTAGGTTTCAGCAGTGTTGCCCCAAATTAGGGGGCAAAAATGCACTGTGTTCAGTCTGGTGATGTTATAAAAATTAGTGAGAGTTTGTCAAGAGAAAGATGGCCTCACGAAAAAGAATAAAAAATATGAAGTTTGATCATTCCTCCTCATATTATCAACTTTCAGGGATTAAGTTTTCATTTATATTAAATAAAACTCAATAGATTTCCAGCAAGTTTATTTAATCGATAAGTGGTCATATTAATCCAAATGCTGGGCCGGCCCGGTGGCACACTGGATAGTGCGCCGCTTGGGAATCGCGGCGGCGCTCCCGTCCGAGGGTTCGGATCCCACATACAGACCGGCTCCCGTTCACTGGCTGAGCGAGGCGCGGGAGCAACACCGAGGGTTGCGATCCCGTTGCCGGTCCCCGGTCCGGTACGGGGGCAACACTGAGGGTTGCGATTCATTGCCGGACACGGAAAAAAGACAAAAAAAAAAAAAAAAAAAAAAAAAATCCAAATGCTACAGTCATGTCTAGCCTGATACTGAATTTCGAAAAGATCCCAGTTTGACTCTTTCAATACCACAGCTAAAGATAATATGTTGGCACATCCTGTGAAATGTCTTTTCTTGATGGCTTTCAGAAAGACACTTAGGTAGTTTTCTCACTCATGGCATCAGGAAATTAATAGTTGCCCTTACATTGTATTCATTCTATCCAATTACCTACGTACCTAAAAACTATCTATAGAGGAACACATTTTAAACTTTAGACTTTAAAAATACATAAAATAATTAGTCGAAAATACAAAGAGTCCACTTTTTAAAAATGAGAACTACATAGTCTCATGCAAGATTATTTCCAATAATCTGTAGTTGAGGTATTATATTAATTACTATTTTAAAAAATCTGTATTTTCTTAAGTAGCTCAAAAAATATCTATCATCACTAATCCTTACCATCCTGTTTTTATACACCCTGAAGTTTCATGGAGGATTATGCTTTCATTGGTATATGAGCCTCCTATCAAAGACCATCCTGCATAGACCTCGTCTTTTCTTCCCTTTTCCCTTTTCTCTTAAAAAATTGTTTTATTTTTGGCAAAATAGTAATGTCTATAGATTTAAAATCAGAGATCTAGGAAACTTGCTATAAAAAATGTGTCATTCACCCCTCCTTATATGCCATGCTTACAAGAGGCAGTAACATTTATTTAATCTTTTATTCTATAATTTTCTTCACCTTTCTTATTTCTAAGTTTAGACGGTGTTTACTTATTTCTTGAAATTTTATTTATAGATATTACCTATGCAATTCTATCTATGGATGTTGGGGGTTTATCTATCTTACATTCAAATGCTCACCGTAAACCTCCTATCCACACCAACCTGTAAAAGACATTTCCCAAACTATGCTGTCCTCTCGATATAGTGATGACTTTCAGCTGACAAGTCGACTCAACTACACAAACAGTTCTCTAAAAAATATCAATTGCTTTGAAGAGGGGCCTCATGACATGGGTGAGACATCCTGTTCTTATACAAAGAATTCATATGAGTTCTTAAAATTGCTGATGTGCCTATTATATAGTACAGCCTACTGACTATGCCACCAAGTTATTTCTAAGATTAGCCAAAACATGGAAGTTTACCGCTCGTCTTGCACATAGACACTGTTCCACATGTAGATATGTTTGCTTATATGCTGTAATCTGTAACTAATAATTGTAAATTCTGAATTTTTCCCCCAATAAAAAATGAGACAGCTCCAGCATGGGAAGTCCCCTTCCCTGTCCCAAACTTTCCCATAACACTGTCCAGCTTATAATAGCCTTCAGAGCACTTCCCAACTATGCTGGTTTGTGTTTTCTAGGTTGATCGTCACATTTGGCTCTCAGTAAACCTTCATAAAATTATTTCTTCCTTAACAGCCTTAATTTTGGTCCACAACAGCTATAACCAAATTTGGAATTATACGGCTTTTTGTTATTTTCATTAATATTACTCTTCAATTACTGGCTATTATACATAGCTTAGCTACATGTTATATTAGTATTATATATCCCTTCTTAGACAATTCATTTTGTTTTCCTCATAACAATATAGCTATATTTAATTGCTGAGGGGTTTTTTTTTTTGTACTTTTCCCAAATTCATCCCAAACTCTCCCAGAGAAATAAATATCTCTGTTTGTCATTTTAACTGTTCACAAATGTTTCACATTCCATGGCTCTCAGCTCATATTTAGGAATGAGGCACAAATAACCCCATGCATTGGGTTTATTAATTGGTGATCTTTACAGGGACCCATCAGCCTTGTCAGGAATATGTTGATCTTTTCTCCTGAGTTTCCAGGTTTTCTTTCCTTGGAGAAAATTGCTCCAATCTCAAAATGGCTACCCCAATCTGAAAGCAAATTCAAGCAAAAGGCCAGGAGTCAACTGTGAAGTATGTAGACTTGTACTTAATCCTTTTTTTAGTCCATCACTTTCATCTTCATTTATGCCTGTGCACAGTCTTGTTTCAACTTCTTCAGAGAAGATATTTAAAGATAATTCATCAGTATCACCTGGCTGTGCCGGATGATTGAGAGAATCTTTGATAACTCTTTATAAGACAGCCTTTTAAGCAATCTTCTGGCTTTTAACCACAGCAGCATCCCTTTTGATAACCCACTCCCATTCTTGAGACTTCGCATGACTAAGGTACTTCTTGACTATCTTTCTACAAGCTCAAGTGTTAGCTTTTTCAGCTCTGCTGTTTCATCCACATTCTAATTTCAAAGCTTTTGTTGACTGTATATTCTATTACTTTATTAACTCTCTTTTTTTGGTGCTTATGTGTTTATGACATTTTTAAAATTCTTAATTGTTATATTGACAGTTTCCAGGGAATGTGTAGAAAGAAGCATGTGTTCAACCCATCACATTTAACTGGCTCTCTGCTTCTTTTTCAATCAATTTCTCATTAGTGAAAATTTCACCCTGACTGTTGTCCTCATTAGACTGCAATGCTCTTCATTTTTCCTTTATTATAACATCATGGAGGTTTCATCTGCTGAAGACAGACAATACTCTGTACAGTTTCACTATCTTCAGCACCAGTCACCTTGTTGACTATGAACTAGTCTGGGATTAGCAGTGTTTCTACATGCAACCATTAAAACTGGAGCATTATCTAAATACTGCAGAAACCATCCCTACATGTGCACTAACTGAAAATAATTTTTTCAGTCTGTAATGGCTTAAAGTTGATTCTTTAATACACAAAATCCACAGGCTGTTTTTCTATGGAACTTCTGCTTTCTTTAAAAATGTTCTGTTGTGTCTCTGTTGGCACCTTTTTCTTTCAATTTGTACAGCTTTACAGCTTTTTTGTTTTTGTTTTTGTCTTTGAGAATTTTAATGTTGCTGCTTTGAAAAAGTAAGAAAATACAGTACTGTAATGAGCCACACAAATGTATTAACCTAAAACGTTGCATCAGTATTCCTTTTAGAAAAGTAATAATTATTGTTCAGCAAATTACATCATGAGACTATATGGGAAAAGAAAAAAAATTCAAGCTCAGGGGTTTTTAAGAAAAGATGTAATCTAAACTCTGCATGAGTCAAAGAGAGAAATTTCTTTCAAAGTTCTAGAAGATCCGGAGAGTTTGGGAAAGAAGTCAGGAAAGTATTATTATTTTGTATGAATTTCAACATAAACAAGTTCAAAAAAAAACTTCAGCTCTTTTCTTTTGTTGTTTTGTTTTTGCTTTTGTTTTTGTTGGCTGGTATGGATCTGAACCCTTGAGCTTGGTGTTACAAGGCAGGACTCTAACCAACTGAACTAACCAGGCAGTCCTGAATTCTAAGGAAAGGAAAAGAAATAGGGATAAAGGGAAAATACAAACAAAACTTCAATTTTATTTTTAAATTATTTTTATTTCATTTTATTTTTCATAAAGAAAACTGAATGAAATATGGCAAAACGTTAACATATATTGGACTACATGGTAGGCACACAAGTAATTATAACGTTTCTTTCTGTATCTTTATGTATACTTGAAATGCTTCATAATTTAAGAAAAGGCAATAACAAAATATGGACTAGTACTTCTGAATTTGAAAACTATATCCATATTGAGACTTAAAGAACAAGGTCCATGGTTGGAAGTTTGTGAATATCAACCAGATAAGAATTTTCTCAGATTGTGGCACTTTGGGCTAGGATTCATTTCAATATCTATCCAAACTTGACCTTTTATCTCAGAAGTAAGTTAAGGAAAGAAAGGAAATAAGAACATACAAAAGAAGTGGCAATTATCTTTCATACGAAAAAAAAGCAGAATTGCCAAAAGTGAAATAGACACTAGAGAAATGGCCAAAAAATATGTGACGTTCTTTCCCTTGTATCATGCTTTTCTTTTTTTTTTTAATTTTCTTAATTTTTATTGAATCAAACTTGATTACACATATTTTAGGGGTTCAACATTGAGACATGTTGATCAAATCAATATTACTAACATATATTGTTACAAATCATAATTATTCTTTATGCCCCTTGTCCAATCCTTCCCCGTCCCCTTTTCTCTCCCCCTCCCCCCTCTATTTACCCTAGATTTCTTCTCTCCCTCTGAAAGAATAATGGTTACTCTGTTGACTTGCTGCCCAAATGATCTGTCCAATGCTCAGAGGCATGATCAGGTCCCCCAATACAATCATAGGGCAGATGCCTCTTCTGTCACTCTGAGATGGGCTTCATGGAGAGAGACATCCTCCTCCTTTCTTTATCTCTGCTGGTGACTCTTCTTGTGTCAATGCACTCCACCTGCGTGGTGGTTGTGGTGTCCAGCCACCTTCATGGCAGCTAGGGTTATCGTGGTGGCTGTGGTGCACCACCCACATGGAGGAGTTGATTTTGGCATGTTCCTTGGTGCTGGCTGTGTGCTGTTTGTAGAAAGTGTCCAATCCCTGGCTCCATACTCCAGGTCCTCAGGTGGGACCCGAGGCACTGTCATGGTGTGCCTGGGTGTGGGAAGGGGGTCTGGTCCCCATCTGCTAGCCCCAGGTCCCTAGGAGGGCCCTGAGGCATTGGCCATGTGCCTGGATGTGGGAGTTGGGTCCGGTCCCAGCTCCAATCCTCAGGTTCCTGGGCAGGGCCCCAAGGTGCTGGTCCTGTGAATGGTTGTCAGCAGGGGTCCTGCCCCTGGCTCCATGCCTCATGTTCCCTGGTGGGCCCCAAGGCATTGCTGGTGTGCCTGGGCCAGAACCAATTTTTTGTCGTTTGCTTACTTCTATAATGGGGGAACTTCCTGTGGGAACCAGTACTTGAGCTGTGTGGTTGAGGTAAATTGCTGCTTTGCTGCTATTTTCCTAGGGAAGGCTTTTTGTGTAGCTCAGGGTTTAATGGTTGACCTTATAGGTACTTCTGGCTCTCCAGATACTTGGTGCACCTGGGTTGTGTAGAAACTCTGATCTGGGCCTGAGATTTTTCATCAAACTGCATCCCGTACAATTCTGCATTCCCTGTCGGTCTCCTCTGAGTGGTCCTGCACTGATTGGGGGACCGATCAGCTGTCCTTGCTGTGTCCCAGTTTTCTTTCAGTGGCCTATCTCCCCCACTGCCCATGCTCCAAATACCTCTCACAGGATGGGCCCTAAGCCAGTCCCTTGCGTTTACTCACCAACCTCTAAATTGCCCCTTTTTCAGTTGTTCTGGCTCCCCACTCCTGCTTGGGTCCACAGGGACCCTATTAGTGGTCTTGCTGACCTGGGGTCCACCAAAGTCCTCTTCTCCCCTTCCACCTCCAAGTAACTCCATCTGAAGGGCACAGCTGCGGCTTCTGCCTGCTCCTGCTCCATGCGCTCCAGTATCAAAACAGCTGCAGCCTGAAATGCTGAGAGCAGTTTTTCTTTCTCTCATTGTGGTTTCTCCCCCTCTCATGAGTTCCACAGGCCTCTCCTCCTCTTCACCTGAGCTACAGCGACCCTAGCTTGGCTGATGTTACATTTTTATAGTTGTAAATTTGTTGATTTGTGGGAGAGAGTGACGCTGGGGACCGTCTATTGTGCCATCTTGACCAGAACCCCTGTATCATGCTTGTCTATGAAGGCAGATCCCAAGACTCTGCTGCACTTTCCCAGTCCTCTACTTTTGCCTAGGGTTTTTGTTAGCTTTCTGTTATGTCTTATTTCCTGACCTATTTATTTGCATGTCTAGTCATTAAGACTAGACAGTTGATAACATTAAATGATAACATTATGGCTTAATATTTTTCTTTGACTTGTCTTTGTTAATACAGAATTTCATAAAATTGAGGAACTTTTCTACAGTACTAGTATTCCATAGAATACACCTTGAAAATGATGGATTAGATGATTCCCGAAGGTGCATTCAAGGGCTAATATTAAATGATTCCATCATTTCCTTGAAATATTGTCCTTTCCTGTACAGTTGCTGGATGTTCTGCTGCAGCTTATTAAATAGCAGATGCTTAGGTATCCTGCTGTCATCCAGGGAGCAGGTTTATTTTGTAGCAAGTGACACTTCCAGATGGTGAACTGGATGCATTCTAGCAAGCTGTTGATGAAATGACTCAGGAAGTGGTGTAAGGCATTTGTGGACAGTCCAAATTTCATTCAAAATTACATATTAACACCATGCTTTACACATTCAAATGACTTGGAGCTTAATTCCAATGTTCAGCTTTGTCCATTAAGTTCATAAAGGTCATCCTCCATCATTAAATTCTGTGCACTTACTCCATGAGAGTATTTTCTTGATAGCCGATTTTGTAAAGAGTTTTCAGTTCTGTCTTACGAATAAAAAAATTGCCATATCTAGTATATTAATGGATATGGGACCTTCTCTTTAAGCCTACCAGCATGCAGCATTTACATGCTCTAAAATATAGCAAGCAAGCTATATTTTTATCTCTTATTTTTACTTTTGTACATTTCCAAATAAAATTGCTATTAATCAACTTTATCCTCAACTGATTTTTTAAATTATCATTTTAAAAATGCTAATGTATAAAGCGCTATTAATTTATACTATCAGGTATTGCTGCTAATGTATAGACCTAGCATAATAGAGAACAAAAAGTATAAATACTCCTAATCTAAACACTGAATGAATGAGATTACATCATACATAAAAGCTTTCAATGAATTTATTTTAGAATGTTTTTGTGTTATTCTGAAATAAATACCATGACATTAGCATAGTTTTCTCTTCTCTCCCTATTTGCTTCACAAGAATAGTTTTCTACAGTTGTCTCACTGCAATCATTTCTCTAAATGATTTGTATCAGGATAGGCCCATCCTTTCACTAATTATTTTGTTTTAGTTTCCATAGATCCAGCAGGATTCAGATAAAACGAGGTAACTAATTTTATCTGACAATTTACTTTTGTGAATATCATGATCCAGGTATAAAGTATCACGTACATATAGTGTCCTGTTTTCAGGCAAACTATTACAAAATCAACTTTGTTCCTACACAAAACTAGAAGGAAATTGTTCAAAACTTACTAGAACACTTGTGTTAGTTATCACATAACAAATTCCTCCAAATTTAGCAGCTTAACACAATGAACATTTATTAACTCAGTTTCTGCATGTCAGAAACTATAGTCTAACTTGGTCTTTTGGCTTACAGTCCCAATAGGATCAAATCAAACTATTGGTGGGGGCTGCAGCCCCATGTTAAGGTTTATGTGGTTGTCGGCAGGTCTTACTTGGTTCCTCACCACAGAGTTGACCCATGACATGGCAGCTGACTTCTCCCAGCGATAAAGATCTGATAGAGCAAGAGGGAATATCCAATACAAAAGCCACAGCCTTTTTATAAACTAACATTGAAAGAGACATCCCATCACTTTTGCATATTCTGTTTCTCAGAAGAGAGTCCCTAAGTCCCATCTGCACTCAAGAATTGTGGATTACAAGATAGCGTGATTACCAGAAGGCAATGGCCATTGGGGGCCACCTTACAGGATGATCACCACAGTATTTTTATATCTTAAGTGATTAAAGTAAATATAATCTTTACTGCTTGTAAGTGTTTTTAAAATAGAAAATCAGCAGGGCATAATTAAGGCTTTCAGCTCTTAACAATAAAGAATTAATACCTAAGAAAATATGAAAACCCAGCAGTCTCATTGAGGCAATTTTTCATTTCTTATATAAATACGTTAAATACATCTAACTCTAATGTTAATAGAGAATTGGCTTCACATAATTCTACACTGGGAAAAGTAAATTGTAAGGAGAGGTTCTTGAATCTGAAAAGAAACATTTGTGCATGTGGACATTACATATAAGCACATATCTTTATGATAAGTTATAAAAAAAAGTACCATATGATAAAGTACCTTTGTATATTTTTTTACAATATCCATTAATTTTAATGCCGTGAAACAAAACAAACAAAATAATTATAACACTGTAAAAGGTTAAAGCCTTTTAGAATATTTCATTACAATATGAATAATTCCTAACAATTTTGATTCACATCAGTAGTGACTTATCACACTTAATGATTTTATTTACTGTAGAAGAAAACATTTCTGTTCCTCTGAACAAGAAACAACAAAAAGCAGGAAATTTTAACCTACCTCTGGCACATAAAAAGCCAACAATGAACCAGCAATGAGAACGATGCTGTCTCCTTCTCCCTTAGATAAAATTTTCTCTGTGGGGCTTAAGATTTCCAACCAAAGTGTAACTTACATTTTATATCATTCAAAGAGTCTGATGTAAAGCTACTAGTATGCAAGTGAAACTTCAAGTAATCTGTTAATTATTATGTTTTCAGTTAATAAAATCTACACTACAAAAGAATTCAACAGATTGATTCATTAGAAATGTGTAGAAAATATTTGCTGCTTTACAAAGTCATTCTCAAAATCAATATAGCCTCCCACACTACAGATTAACACTCACCCTTTTTCAAATAATCCTAATTACCATCTCACATCTAAGCGTTGAAAAAGTAGCCTATTTCAGATCAATATTTCACGATAGATACCTTTAATGATAGCTATCCATATTGCACAGCTTTTGTTTGTTAAGCTGACACAGAAAATTAGCTCTGCTTTTTCTTGCTTATGATTTGCACTTGCACATGAGCCAGATGGCGGTGAGAATCAGATAAAGAATAACAAACTTAAGCTAGAGAGATTGAGATGGTTTGAAGCAACATATCATTTCAAAGATATAAAAACCCTGATGGTTAAATCCTTTTCTTTTTGCTCCTTGAATGAGCTGTCTAATGCATTTATTTCCATCTACCTTTATTGGAAAATCTGTCCATTAAATTAAACCACGGAAATGCAGGGCAGATGAGTCTTCGTTCGGGGAACTAATAAGCCCACTAAGTCATGAACAGTACATCAGATGAGCTGTAGTTTTTCACCTTTCTTACACACCTGGGAGGCATTAAACAATTTTTGCTCTGAAGGGGACTTTTTTCCTTGTCCACTGGAAATACTTTTCTTACACAGACTCTAAATAATGAGCCACTTTAAGGTAACTCTGTGTAGAGGGACTTGTGTAGCAGAAGTACATCACAGGATGTATGCTATTAGAAATCCAAGCTTATTACTTTGATGTGCCAAATGATGCCACAACTCAAAAATTCCTGAAGCTCTATCTGTTCGGCATGCAATGAGGGAAGCAAGTGACAGATAAAGACATTCTAATACAGCCTCGCTGTCTCCATGTCAAGGTCTATATGAAACAGAAATCTGCCTCCCATAAAAAATTCTTTTGAGACACTTGCAACAGCATAGATCCGTGGGGAGATTATAAATATGTCCTTATTGCATGAGAGGTTAGCTTTAATAGTGGATTAAACGTAGTTAATAAAAAGTTATTCTGACAGTGGGTAAAAAGAAGATAAGAGGTTGAACTGGTGAATGAAAAAAGAAAAAGATGAAACTAAATAACACATTAGTTATTTCAAAGTAAATAATAAAATAACTAGAGACATACAAATTCATGTTATGCAGATATATAGGTGATATAACCTATATATCCGTGTAAACCAAAAACTAATACAATAAAAATAGAAGAAAATTTGAAAATCTTTATCATTTTTTTTATTTTCAAATTATTTAAATGGATATTTTAGTAAATTAGCCATCTATTTGAAATAAGAAATCATCCTATAATTCTGGGTGGTTGAGGAAATAAATGTGTATGTGTATGTGTGAGGTTTTTAAAAAATAAACATTGTCAATAAAGACTACAGTATATTGGAATTGCTAAAAAGCCATTTACTAATAAAACTTGATTTTTATGATACTATTTGAACTGGAAATTTAACATAATTATGTGAAATAATTCTATGAATTTTCAATGAATGAAGCAAATTGAAATAACTAAAGGGGAAGGATAAGCTATTCATTATTTTTTATTTTATTGGCTATTGGTGTTTTTTGTGTGACAAATAGGTTAAAACCAACAGAATTTGAGAAAGAAGGCCAATAGGATATCAAATACACACAACTGCAGTCTACATATTTTCAACTTAAAATATCATTTATATGATAATTGACTTCCACTTAATACACTAATAATAACCATTTTTAATAAAACACCTATAAAAAGATGATGAATATTATTCTAAATTGAGACAAAAGGGTTGAATTGAGTCAACATAGATTTGACAGTGTTAAATGTCTGGATTTTTCCAAAAGGAACTACCTTATTTTTTTAAAATTAAATTTCAAAAGTTTATAAATGGAAATAGATAAAATAAAATTTGTTCACCAAAAACAAACCAAATCAAATGTTCCTTAGCACCCGAAGCAATGTAAGTAAAATTAAAAACCTCTGTTATTCATGTTTTAATGTTTTTAAACATACAGTGTGAATAATGGAAATTTTTAAGTGGCATTATGCCTACCAGTTTATAAAGTATCACTGAACAACATTTGAATAATATTAATAGTTGCTCAGTCTCACATAATAATCCACTGGCCTCCTGGATGATTACAAAGCACTTTCTAAATCTTGACCAATATAATACATAGGTGCAGAGATCCCTTGGGGGAAAAATGACTCCAAAATAGGGAAGAGAGACCCACTTGAATGGTATTTCTGGACTGTCACTAAATTAGAGTGTAGAGAAATAGGCAGTGTATGGAAGTTTAATGACTGCATGCTAATGAGTGAGTAATACATTTACTTATTCATAAGTTCCAATCACAAAAAACACTTGGAGTGTGTTTTGGTGCATACCAAACATGTCAGTTTGTCAGTGTCACCTGCCAGAGTGCACTAGACAATAATAAACTGTTGGTGGGCTTATAAACTTAAACCAGAACAAAAGACGGATATAACCAACTGCATTAATGTAGTTGAATTCTTATATTTCAGTGAAGATATTTTGAATTTCCTAATGTTCACTGTCTCATTTAGGAAGAGATTTGTTTTTCACTTAAAAAAAGAAGTGGGGTAATCACACGGCCCTAACAGCCTTAATGCTTAAGGACTTGCAGATGTGTCCAATAAGTGAGATCCAGATCTAGGAACTGATTATCAATTTGTGATCATGGAAAATCCATAATCATTCAGAACAGAATTTAGCAGTTGAAGGAATGTCTTCTTGAATTTTAAAACTTTTATGCAACTGATATCCTTTTTTTCCTGCGATGATATTTATATATACTAACTGTTTAATATACTTCATTGAAAATTGTCATATTATTTTTGAGATATTTTTTGCCACAATGAAAAAATAATAATTCTCTGCAAAATAAATAATTTGAGAAGCAGCAACGTGTAGTTGTTTTGTCCTAACAAGAATCATAACAAAGTATGAAGAATATAGCTTCTTAATAAAAAAGGTAAATGATAAAATTTGCACAAAATTTATTAGTTGCATTAAAGGCTTCAATTTAAAAAATAAATAAAAAGCAATTTATTGAAAAAGCAATATACAGTGATTTAAACAAACAGAACGTATATTTTCTTTCTCATCACAGTCTAGAGATGAGTGGCAGGTCAGATGACTCTGCTCCAGGAAATAAGTAGAGTCCCAAGTTCGTGTCACATTTTTTGCTTTGTCATTACCAAAGTGTTATTCTCATCTGTATTGTTAAAGATAAGTCAACACTTTTCCATATTGCATTCCTGTAGGGAGAGAAAAGACAATTCAAGAAAATTTCATTTAACCAGTGTGTTGGATGTTCATTTATTTTCACATTTCATTGAAGAAAGAATTGTCATAACTTAGTGAGCAGGGAAGGCTGGAAAATATCTTGGCAATGACATTCCCAGAAAAAATCTACTGTAATGGAAGAATAGATTCAGAGCAACAGCAAATAAATGGAACCAAATACATGTATCCTCCCTTATGACCACATGTAGAATCACTCTACCAGTTATCACATCTTGATCAAAATGTAGTATCTCTTAGTCAAGCATAGTCCTCTTCATCCATCCAAATATGACCTCTGATAGCTGGTAATCTATAGACTAATGGACACTATACGTTACCATCCTCTCCCAATATGCATTAAATCACCCAATGAACATTAAATCACTCTACCATAGGCAAATAACTGGGTTTGTTAGGCCAGGTGTTTGGTTTGGTTTCCTTGGCAACAAAATTATCTAAAAAAACAGGGGTTTTCATCTTATTTTCTTCTAGTCAGTTTTTTGTTAAAATAACCATGCCCAGAGATTTCCCCTAGACATACACCTCAAGCCTGACATTTCCTCTCTTTTATTTACTGGTCCTGAGCTAGACCCATGCATTCTCCAGTGATGTAAAGGCAGCTAAATTGAAGATACCTTGAAACAATATAGTAGGGTGGGAAAGCGACACCCTCCATCACAACTTTATCACAGACTGGCTCCCCATTTTGTCTAAACAGTTTAATTTGGAGGCCCTAAAGATAGGCAGCAAGTGCCAATCTCATCTTCCGCTATTTAGGATAAAAGCAGTTGGTAATTTAATGCTTTTTGAGCCCAGATTATCGGTTGCTTCATCAATATGATTGCTGATTGTAGGCAGAGATTGCTTCTCTTAGCAGTGCTATATTTTCTTCTATATAGAACTGCAAAAAGTATTGGTTCTTGCCTAATCTCAGCTATCTTTTCTAGTAATTTTACTAAAACAGCAAAGAGCAGCCAAAACATGTTGAGTTTGAATTTTTCTAACAAATTTTAGTAAAACTAGACTTGGTAAACATATGGTCTGCCATGGAAGTCATCCCAGGTGAAAGCTCTACAAGTGCCTTGCTGTGTCCTGAAATGAGTCACCATCTTTCCAGCCAGAACAGTCATGCCATCTCTTTTCACCTTCTTCTAGCAATGCCAGTGCCATATAATGTGGGTTTTTCTTAACAACACCTCACTTTAAGTATCCTTTTATGTAGTAGTGAAAGACTAGGTTGATTAAAATCTGATCACAAAATACACAGTAGTTTCAATATGAGCAATTTCTCTCACATGTGCAGTTTGGGTGTGGTCCAGACTGGAAGGCGTCATGCCTGTGTGAGGTCTTTTCTATGAAGGAATCCAGGCTCCTTCCATTTTCTTGTTCTTTCCTCTCCTAGGTATTGATTTCATGTTTATGTCCAGAAGGGATTATTTTCAACCAAATGTTCAGCTTATGGAAACAGAAACAATCACACTGAGGACTGGCAACTTTCGTTTGAGCAAGTGACTCAAATGTTGCACAGATTACTTCTACGACCTCTATTCCATTAGCGAGAATTTAGTCACTTGGCCACCCACAGCTGCAGAGAACACTCTAGGAGGCAGATCCCTCTTCAATGAAGGACTTCTTCAAGGAAGCCAGTTGTTCAGAGTGTTGTCAGAAGACATACATCAGCTGTCAGTTGCTTTAGATATTGCTGCAGTTTGAAAGAGTCACCTTCCCTGAAGACAAGCCCCAGCTCAGAGTAGCCTATATGCAATGAATAATCCAGGTGGGGATTCAGAGGTCTGGCTCACTCGCCAAAACTGAGAACAGCTCCGAAAGCCCATTCAAGTTGCAATCACTTATGGACTCGGCCATGACTGGGTTGGAGCGTGACTTCTCTCTCTACCCAGTCTGTTTCCTTCCTGCTCCCACAGTTATGGATCCCAAGGACCCTCCTTAACAAACATCCTGTACACCAAACTCTATCTCAGAGTCAGCTACCCAAGGAACCCAATAATCAACAATGATAAGGTATTCCATTTAGTAACACATATATAAATAGTATCTTTCTATAATAGTAATTGCCACATCAAGGCAAATACAATAGATCTCCTTACACATACTTTTCATTTGATTCAAACTCACATCACTATAGAAAATTTTCCTAAATAGGAAAGTTATCCTCAATCCTTGTACTTGTGACTATAGTGTCATATGCATAATGAGAATGAGAATAATATGTGGCTTTAATCATTTAATTGCATCTTCCTAGGCCTCCTTAACAATATAATTATTATATCTGTATCCACAAGCTTCTATCCAATAGGAATAATGAGACTGGTCCTCATCACTTCGTTCCAAATTCATGTCAATTTAGCAGGCAATGGTAATACTCCTCTCCTCTCTGCTTCTATTTGAAAGCACTACCTTTTGTTTAAATAGCTCATGCCAAAGCCAATACATCATATACTACTAGAGAATAAATAACAAAGCCATTGGTCAGCCTAATAAACTTGTAGGAGAAAGAAATGTGTGTGTAGGAAAAAACACAAATCTATAAGGGTTTCACAAGACCAGGAAGATTTAACCTGTTTCTTCTTCTTCTTAATGACAAATGAGGAGGGGAGGACTAGAAGGAGATTGCCAGTGGGCACAGGAGTTACTTTTTCTTTGAAACAGGGGAGAGATGTTCCCATAGCAGGGAAACAAAGACAATAAATTCCTGCCAGTTGCAAGATAAGACTTCACTCTGAATAGCCTGTGCCATTTTTATGCTGCCATTACACATTTTTCTTGACTCAATGAACGCCAAAATTTGAATACATTCTACATTACATAAATTACCATACTGTGTTTTGCTGTTTTGACCTTTTCAACATTCCTTCTATAATTTGATTGGGCAGCTATTATACTTGCTTTCTGTTTACAACATTTAACCTGAAAGGAGGAGAGATATTGAGCCAAACAAGCAAAATACTAAAATAACACAGAGACTTAATTAGAGGTATAATGTGCTGCAAGTCAGGAAACCAAAATGCCAGTAAGACTGGAACTGCCTTATGAATTTCTTGATTGACAGAGGCAGCAAGAGATGTGAAAGTGGTAAGTAAAGTAAGTATAAATAAAACCAATTATTGGTATTAATGGTCATATACATTAATGTTTTTTCTAATACATTAGATTCAATAATAAAAATGTTTTTAAAATAAATACACAATCCAGAAATGTGAAATGTGCCAAACTTACAATAGAATTGTTTGGATAAATAATATTTGGCAAAACAAATCCATCAGGTGGCATTTCTTGAGTGCCTAAAATGTACAACTCATTGGTAAGGAACTGAGCACGAATAAATATAATACATGTTTCAAACAGCTTGCAATCTCCAGCTGAGGGTGCAGACAATGAATGTGTACTGACACGAATCCATACAATTGAATGATTTTCACAAGAGCATTCAGCAACCTGAATGAAGAAGGAGAGGCAATGGACAGTTGAATTGATTGAGTGTTGAACTTTGCCAGTCCATGTAGCAGAGAGATTAAGGTACAATGAACTTGTGATTGTTTGTAAGATGGTTTTTTTAGGGAGTTTTAGGAGTATGATGAATGGAATATAGTAAGTGAAGATGGGGAAGAAAGACACAGTGAATAGTGAAAAGGATACAGTAGAGATTAGTTGGGGAAGAAGTGTAATAGAAATGACATAAAGCTAGCACTTACATTTCCGGTGTTGAACAAGAAAGGCAGGGATTTGAGGCATGATAGAATTAGCTGATTTTACCTTTGTGAGTATAAGAGAAATACGAGAAGGTAAATACTCCTGAGAACACTCGTGCACTGCATAAAGATGTTCAGTCAATGACAAACTGCCTATACAAGGGGTCTTCAAAGAGTTCATGAAACGATTAGTACTATCTTTTAGTTCTATTTTTGCATGAACTTTTTAAAGTACTCTGATACAATAGTGGTCCCATAAGATTATAATGGAGCTGAAAAATTTCTATTGCCTAGTGACATTGTACCTATCATGAGATTGTAGCACAATTATTTTTTAAAAAGTAAATTTAGTGTAGCCAAAATATACAGTGTTTATAAAGTCTACTGTAATGTAGAGTGATGTCCTAGACCTTTGCATTCACTCACCGCTCACTTACTGACTCACCCAGAACACATTCCTGCACTGAAAGCTCCATTCATGGTAAATGCCCTATACATATGTGCCATTTTTTATCTTTGATACCATATTTTTACTGTACCTCTTCTATGCTTAGGTATATTTAGATTCACAAATATGTTTGTGTTACAATTGCCTACAATATTCAGTACAGTAACATGCTCTACAGATTTGTAGTCTAGGAGCAATAGACTATACATATAGCTTAGGTGCATAGGAGACTATACCTTCCAGGTTTGTGTTAGTACACTCAGTGATGTCTGTACAATGAGTAAATCATCTACAATGCATTTCTTAGAACATATCTCCATCGTTAAGTGATGCATGATTGTATGTTAGTCTCAATTTCTGAAAGATGATCTAAAACATAAACTAATAAAGAAAACCTTTAATCTATTTAAAAAATTCTAATTGTATTCTGTGTCGTAACTAATTTATATTTTAAATTTATTATAATTCATTGGATGTGTAACCTCTACTATTGTGCAATAATATCTCTAGTAGTATAAATATGATTATGAAATTAGTTTCCAACAATTTACCAGTGCTCATACGTTTAAATTAGTATTACTTTACAAAGTGACCTTAACTGCATCCAAAATGTTGCATGATTAAATAGTTTTGAATTTCTTTGGTTGATGATATTTCTAAGTCACTGATTTATGATTCCCAAATAAACATAGACACATGCTTTAAAAACATAAAACAAATATCCAGAATAAGACATGAAGCTAAATAAACCCATATTCTCTAGATTTGACTGCTGGAAAACTTTAATTTTTCGCACCTCTGAAAGTAATCCAAAATATATTTTGAAATTTTATATTCTACTATGATGGTAGTGGATGTTCTACCCCCCCAAAAAGAAAAAAAAAAAAATCTAGTTAAAACTTACAGTGTTATGTGCTTATAAGACATGTGCAAAATCTCCATGAATCTTTCTCTCATATATGGGGAATTGAGACTCCACTTCAAAAAAGATGGAATAAGCACACTTTTCCCTATGTCCCTCTCTAAGTACAATTAAAAATCTTGGTCATTACATATAAAATAAACATAAGGTGACTAAGAAAAGGTGGAAAGAAAAAGGAAAACCAGTCAAGAACATAGAGACCCAAGGACAAATGAAATGGTAAGTTGTCTACTTTTGTTTTTGCCTCATACAAAATTTGGAGGTGAAGTAGCCAGCCACTCAGAATGCCAATGGGTGTAGTTTTTTTTTTTTTAAAGGCCCAACAAAAGCTTGTTTTGTCTAGCCTAAGAAGCAAGAAAGGTGCAGCATGGCAAAACACACACTTTTAAACATTAATTGCTTTATTTCAGCCAAACACCACAGGGTGAAAAAAGCATACTGTGGTCCCACTAAGAGCAAAGGCTTAGTGGGGAGCTAGACTTTCACATTTTCCAGAATATGACAAGGAACCCTAATCCCTATACCAAGGTAGTGTCAGTCCAGTGCATAACATCCACCCCCACCTGGCAGTAATGAATTGTCACTCTTCTTCCCTGCTGGGAGGAACTAACTGGGAATTTTAGAACTTAAAATTACAAAATGAGAGATAAAAAACTCAATGAATGGGCTCAACAGCAGAACGGAGTTATAGAAAAAAAATATCTAGTGAATTTGAAGATAGAACAATAGAAAGTATCCAATCTGAAAAATAGAACATAAGCTGGAAAAAGAAAAGAAAAGAAAAGTAAATAGTGTCATGGGCCTTTGGGACTATAAGAAACAACTTAATATTCATGTCATCAAATTCCCAGAAGGTGAGTAGAAAGAGGGCAGTGATGAAAAAGAACTTGAAGAAATAATGGTTGAAAACTCAAATTTGACCAAAGACATAAAGTTAAAGATATAAGAAGATGAGTGAACCATGCAAAAATAAACAAAACCAAAGAAATCCACATGAAAACACATCATGAGCAAACTTTGGACACTAAAGGAAAAAAAGTCTTGAAAACAGAGTGAAACAGCAGCCCTGATTACCTATAAGGGAAAAACAATTAGAAAGACAGCAGATTTCTCATCAAAAATCATGTAGTCCAGAAGGTAGTGGCACCACATTTTCCTGGTGCTGAAAGAAAAAAACTTTCGACTCAGAATTCTATATCCAGATAAGACATTCAATAATAAAGGAGAAATCAAAACATTGTCAGAGGAAGGACATACAAGAAAAGTTGTCACTATATTTACCCTGAAAGACTGGCTAAAAGAAGTTGACTAAATAGAAAAGAAATGATGAATAAAGAAATCTTAAAAATCAAGAAGAATGAAATAACAAAAAGAATAAAATAGGTGCAAAACAACACGTTTTCTTCTTCTCTTGAGCTTTATGAATTTTTTTTTTTTTTTGGTGGTTGAAGCAAAATATTAACATTGTCTGATGTGATTTCAAATGTATGTAGAGGACAAATTTAAGATAATCATATTGTAAATAGGTGAGGTAAAAAGGGAGAAAGGCGAATGACAGGTAAGTTTTCTACATTTCACTCTAACTGGTGAAATATCAACATCAATCCTCTGTTATAAGTTGTGCATGTATCATATAACCCCACAGAGGTTCACTCGAATCATTCTCACCAGCAGTGTATGAGAGTTCCAGCTGCTCCAACTTCTTGCCATTTCCTCGTGTATGTCAATCTTTAATTTTTTCTGTTCTAGTGGATGTGAAATTGTTCTCATTGTGATTATAATTTGTAATTCCCTAGTAAGCAAGGACATTAGTCTGTGTCTTGTCATAATGAACAGAAATATTTTGATTAAATTCAGTTTATCATTTTACTTTCTATTCTTTTTTGACTTTTGGATCTCATGGAAGAAATTACTGTTGACTCTGAGGTCACAAAAATATTCTCCTGTGTTTTCTTCTACAAGCTTTGTAGTTTTAGCTTTTATGTGTATGTTAATTAATTCAAACTTGAATTAATTGTTATGTATAGTATAAATTAGAGATCAAGATTCATTTTTTAATACATTTATCAAATTGCACCAGCAACATTTGTTAAAACATCTTTTCTCCATTGAATTGCTTTGACACCTTTGTTAAAAACCAATTTAATCTATTCATCAACTTTCCATTCTGCTCCATCTATCTAGTTTTCTATCCTAAAACAAAACCAAATTATTTTCAATACTGAACTTTTAAAATAAATATTGAAGTAAGGTAGTGTGAGTCTTTCAGGTTTTTTTTCCTCTTTAATCAAGGTTCCTTGCTGTCTAAGTCCTCTGCATCTTCATGTAAATTTTAAAACCCACTTGTTCATTTCTCCTAACAGACCTGCTGGGATTTTGATTGAGACTCTTTCAATTTCAGAATATTTTTTTTTAATTCACATTTTAACAGCATTGAATTTTCCAAACAATGCATACTGTTCCACTTACTCAGATCCTCTTAATTTCTCTCAAAAAAAAAACCGCTTTTCATTTGGTTAGTTTTGCTTTTGTAATTTTCATTGTAGACATCCTGCACATTTTTGTTAAATATTTTTTCTAAATATTGTAAGGTTTATGATGCTATCTCATCTTAGTCAACCATCAAAACAATAACAGCATCAACTCAGAACAATAATATTAAAAAACAAAACACCTAATAGACACTGAGTTAGGAAGTTGCTGGAGAAATATTACTTAAATATGATTATCCTATTTATTACCCTCCATGATGATGGACTAGTATGAACAAATTGAGAATAACACCTACTTTATTTACCTATAGTTACATTGAAAACACCAGGAAAAATATTTCCAGAAGAGTGTTGCTTTAGGAAAGCAAAAATTAATAAAATGTACAGCAGTAGGAAAAATTAAATTTTGATAAAAGTATAATTATAAAATATAATTTTGATCTATTTAATGGTCAGAATGTTATTGTTCTGGGCTATGCTGTTCCACTAGAACTAACAACATGACCTTGGTCAATTTATAATAGCTCTGTGGTCTCTTGAGTTCAGTTTTCTTCATCTTTGAAATAAAAAGGATGTTAAATGATACTTAGGTCCCTCTCAGTTCTAAAGGTCTTCTATTTTCAAAGATTACTCAAGAGTTTCTCAGCTCACAAAACAAATATTGCCATGTAGAAGTTCAGGGAAATTATTGTATATGTTTCATCTATAGAGATGATGTGATATGTTTTGGAGCTATGATGTTTGGTTTGAATCGTCTTTCTTATCAAAGAGATGATGACTTTATTTGGAAATAGGGTCTTTGAAGATATAATTAGTTTACTGAAGATGAATTAATACTGGAATAGAATAAGTCCCTAATCCAGTATGACTAGTGTTCTTATAGGAAGACAGTAGTCTGCAGACAGAGACCCACAGGGAGAATGCCATGTGACAACAATAGCAGAGATTAGAGTTATGTAGCTGCAAGTCAAGGAACACCAAAGATTGCCAACAAACCACCAAAAGCTAGGAAGGGGCAAGGAAGAATTTCACTATAGATTTCAGAGACATGATGGCTTTACTCACACATTGATCTTAGACTTGTAGCCTCCAAAACTGTGAGCAAATAAATTTCTATAGTTTTAAGCCACCCAGGTTTTGTTACTTTGTTATGGCATTCCTAGGAAACTTATAAATATGGGATACTGATCTTTATACAAGTTGTGCTATTTCCAGTTTATGTGACCATGGTACTTAATCTCTGGGAGCTTTAGTTTTCCATGATGTAAATTTTGTATAGTGACACCTATTTCATAGTTTTGTTCTATGAGTTAAACTAAAGTACTTACAGTAGTGACTCGCACATTATCTCACTATATTAGACATTCAATAATTTCATGCCTTGTCATTTATATCACTAGTGCCCAAATTTAAACTGTCAGGACAATTTTGTAAAATGTAGATTCCTTAGTGCCACCCAACATTATGAATTAGAATTTCTGGGAGTGGTTTTTCTGCATCTATATTTTAATCTATTCCTAGGTGATCATTATTTATTGCGGCCAGATGATTATCACCCTACAGATCTATTTTGGGGAGGTACTTATTTAAGTGGCAATGCTTTCATTGTTGATCTAAAAATTTTTAACATCATAGTACGAAATTACTGTTTTCAAGTTTGAAGCACTCTCAAGACTATAACTACTTTCTTAAGTTCTTTGTTATCTTTTTAAAAGAGAATCTATCTTTCTGTCTAGAAAGTAGGTTATATACATATTTTATAAACCAGGGTTTTCAACAAAAATTACAAAGTGTGCTGTTCACTAAGATATTGTGAATGTGAATGAAAGTATCTTGTGATTCCCATAACATGTCCTTTGAGAAGAAAGCTATTGGCCCTCCACTTACCTACTCAGCCTGATCTCCTGAGCACTTTGGTTTGTGTGAGCCGGGGTAGACTGAAACTATCAAGATCTCCAGATTCCTTTCTCCATCCTTGCAGAAGACAGGAGGTTTATTCTCTTGAAAGGCCGAATCACTGATACTCTGAATAAGAGGAAATGGGGCTTAGCTGAGGGCAGGGTTGTGAAGCACTACACCAAAACAGCAAATATTAGCTAAAATTTTGGAGTTTAAAACTGTATAACCCCAGCCCCTTTCCCAAGCTTTATAGCAGTCTGCCCATGTTGGAAATCTGAATACTCCTCTCTGAGGAAAATGATATGCTAAAGAGTAAATCTATAAATATTGATAGGTAGGTGTCTCACAAAGACGTGGAAAAGTCTTAAAACAATTTTATAAGAACTCTAGAAACAGTAAGATTTTAGTTAACTTTTTAGTGTCTTGCTCCTAAATATAAACTGGCCATCAAGTAAGAATACTATAAACAGAGAATAACAAAACAAACAGAAAAACAGTCAGTATTTTAAACTGAGATTAATCTTATCTATATTAGTTGTCTAGTGCTCTAGTTGTCATTGCTCCAAAATTTAGCGGTTTAAAACAGTAAATTTTTATTTCCCCCCACAATTTTTTGTGAGTCAGGAATTTAGGAGCAGTTTAGCAATATGGTTTTGGCCCGTGATTTCTCAAGGTGTAACAATCAAGACGTTGTCTGAAACTTCAGCCATCTGAAAGCTTGACTGGGGCTGGAGCACTAGCTTCCAGGGCAACTCCTTCACATATTGACAGGTTGGTGCTAATTTTTGAAAAGAGGCCTCAGTTTCTCTCTATGTGGGCCCATTCTTAGGGCTACAGGAATGTCCTTATGACACCAGTGCTGGTGTCCCTAGAGCTAGTGATCCTAGGCAATTCAACACAGAAACTACAATGTCTTTTAGGGCCTAACTTCATAAGTCCACAGTCACTTCCTCAGTATTCAATTGGTCATAATGGTCAAACATTATTCGTTCATTCCAGGAGAGGCCATCTGTAGGGTGTAGATACCAAGGGATGAGGATCATCAGGGTTCATTGTGGAGAATGTCTACTGTATCATCTGTAAGAGAAAAAAGAAAATATTTAAGTTGGAAAAAAAGGATGCTATATTTCAAAAAAAGAAACTTTCTAAAAATAAAAATAAAAAAGTAGAAATAGAAATTTATTTATGTTCATTTGTTTTTTATTACTTTTTTTTAAACATTTTAGGATGTTCTTGCAGAGCATTTGGGAGAGGGGAAAGGGGAAGGAAATGTGATGGAAGAATGAGGAAGGAGGAGGGGCGGGATTGAGGCCTGTGGCTCCCCCCACATTCCCACAGGGGAGACCAGGGAGCTTCCAGCAGTGGCTTGGTCATTTCCCAGCTGGGTACAGATGTCAGGGGAGTGTGGCAAAATCCCTCCTCTGCCACGTCTCCAGCTCAGGAACCCAGAGCACTTCTTGCTGTGGCTTGGTGGTCATTGCTGGCCTGGCTGTGGGTATGGGAAGGCGTGGCCGAGGCCTGGAGCCCCCCACCTCCCCAGCTCAGGAGAGCCTGGGGTACTTCCTGTAGTGGCTCAGTGGTCATTGCTGGGCTGGTTGCTCATGTTGGGGCAGTGTAATGAAGGCCCTCTGCCCCACCACCCCAGCTCAGGAGAGCCCAGGGCACTTCCTGCAGTGGCTCAGTGGTCATCATTGGGGTGGTTGCACTTATCGGGGGGTGTGGCCAAGATCCGAGGCCCCTACCCTTGGGATTGGTTGCAGGTATTGGGGGGCATGGCTGAGGCCCCTGACCCTCCTCCTTTTCTGGTTTGGTAGCCCAGGGGACTTCCAGTCTTTATAGGTGTTATAGGTGTTCTTTGCTGAAATGAGATCTTTACTAGTTATTATCAAACTTTGTCTCTGGTTGTGGGTACTTTGTTTTTTCTTTCAGTTCTGTGCTGTATTATTTGGTGTTCCAACCACTCAAACTCTGTGCTGGAACTAATTTGCTGTCCTTTGCTTACTTCTAAGATAGAGGAACTTCCTGTGGGGACAGTACTTGAGCTGTGTGGTTGAGCTAAATTGCTGCTTTGCTGCTGATTCTCCAGGAAAGGCTTTTTGTGCAGCTCAGATTTTAATGGTTGACCTTATAAGTACTTCCAGCTTATGAGAGATCCAGTGTACCTAGGTTGTGTAGAAACAATGATCTAGGCCTGAGTCTTTTCATCAAACCGTACCCCATGCAATTCTGTATTCCTGACCAGTCTCCTCTGAGTGGTCCTACACTGACTGGTGTGCAGATCAGCTCTCCTTGCTGTGCCGCAGTGTTCCCCCAGTGGGCCTGTCTCCCTGACCACCCATGTTGCAAGAAACACTTCCTGTGGGACAGGCCATGCTCCGGTCCCTTGTGATGACTCACCGGCCTCCAAGTGGCTCCTTTTTTACCGTTGTTGTGGCTCCTCAGAACTACGTGGGTCCATGGGAAACCTATTAGTGGTTTTGCTGGCCTGAGAGCCACCAAGGTCCTCTTCTCCCGTGCCACCTCCAAGCAACTTCATCTGAGAGGCACAGCTTCAGCTTTTTGCCGGCTCCTGCTCTGTGTACTCAGCAGCTCCAGCCTGGAAATGGCCAGGATTTGAAACAGTCAGAAGGGTTTTTTCTTTCTCTCATCATCATGGCTTCTCACAACTTCGTGCACTCTGTAGGTCTCTCCTCCTCTTCCCCTGAGTTCTAGCAGCCCCAGTTTGGCTGTTGTTGTTTTTTAATAGTTGTCAATTTGTTGATTTGTGGGAGAGAGTGATGCTGGAGACTGTCTATGCCACCATCTTGACCAGAAGCCAAATTATTGGAAATTTAAATGTTAATATCAAGTATTAAGAATTCAATTAACAGAGCAAAAATACAACCTCCAGAATGGGAGGAAATATTTTCAAACTATGCATCTGACAAGAGATTAATATCCAGATTATACAAATAACTAAAACAACTCAACAGTAAGAAAATACATAACCCAATTTAAAAATGGGCAAAGGAGCTAAACAGATATTTCTCATATGGAGGTATATAAATGGCCAAAAGACATTTAAAAAAATGCTCAACATCACTCAGCATCAGGAAAATGCAAATCAAAACCACATTGAGATATCGTCTCATCCCAGTTATACTAACTATTATCAAAAAGACAGAGAAAAACACATGCTGCCAAGGATGTGGAGAAAGGGGAACACTCCTACAATGTTGGTGGGACTATAAATTAGTGCAGCCATTATGGAAAACAGTATGGAGTTTCCTCAAATAGCTACAGACAGAACTGCCATACAACCCAGCAATCCCATTTCTGGGTATATACCCAAAGGAATGGAAATCATCATGTTGAAGGGATACCTGCACTCCTGTGTTTATCTCAACTCGATTTACAGTAGCCAAGAGTTGGGATCAACTTAAATGTCCATTGACAGATGACTGGATAATGAAAATGTGGTATACATGTTCAATGGAATACTACTGTGCCATAAAAAAAAAGAAAAGAAATTCTACCATTTGCAGCAACATGGATGAATTTAAAGAAAATTGTGTTAAGTGAAATAAGCCAGGCACAGACAGAGAAATAGCACATGTCCTCACTCATAAGTGAGAGCTTAAAGAAAGAAAGAATCACAATAATACATTAAACTTCCAAAAAAAAAAAAAAAGAGAGAGAGAGAATAGCACTGTGGTTATTAGAGGTACAAAAGTGGGAGGGGGATTGGCAAGAAACTAGTTAAGGGTCACAAAGATTGACTGTTTTGTAAACATGGGTACACTAATTATCCTGATTTGATCACCACATATTGTACACATGTATTCAATTCTGTACCCCACGAATATATATATAATCAATAAAAAATACAAAAATTAAAACAAAAAGAATTCAATGGAAATTTAAAACATCAACTCCAGAAATTAAAATCTTAAAAGTTTCCAGACATTAGAATTAAAAGACAAAAAATTGGAAAATTTGAAAGAAATATATATTGTCTAGATAAACCATCTAGAAAGCTGGATTCCAAGAACTCCTCCTATCTCTATATTGTATATGCATATAACTTCTCCTGTCATGTTCACTCACTTTGAATCTGGCCTGGCTCTTGGATTTGCTTTGATCAAAAGAATTTGGGAGCAGGGAGATCAAGGATAGAAAAGGGGGAAAAAAGGTCCACTTCCAAGCTGTCGACAGATTTGCAATAAAAAATAGTCAATTGCTTGTTTATTCAAGACATTTTGTAGGACATGTGAAACTATCACACTTCAGTATGTAATACCAGGAGAAGTAACAGTACATGTTTATGTGCTAATTCCTTCCTATCTTCTATCTTTCAGGGCTTAAGTTTCACCTCATAAAGTATTAACGTTCCTACAGTGCTAGGTTGTATTAGCCCTTCTGGACCATTACTGGAGAAGTCAGACTCCCTCCCCCCCCACTACCCAGCAGAGACATGCTCTACCTGAGCCTGAAAGAAGAGAGAACTGAGAATGTCTATGGGTTCACTAATACTGGGTTTGGCTGAGGTAGATTCTCTGCTCTCTGCACAGTAGGTGCAGTGGATGCTGGGTTATTACTTCAAGGAAGTCTGATAGAGCTAGCAGTATTAGGAGATTAGGGGACAATTGTGGCAGCCAAGGATTTCCATTTAGTAATTATTCCAATTCATGAGACAGGTGAAACTGAAAATCTGTTGGAGGAGCACATAAATTAGATTTCATATAGTCCATCCTTTCTGTCACTGAGATCTACTCACATTCTCCAATAATACCTAAATATCACTATAATAAGAAAATAAGATTGCACTGCTTCTTCATCAAGGACAGAGGTAAAAATCCAATCATTTAAGGTGGTAGCCAGTTGCAGAATTCTAAAAAGTATTGCAGAGGGTTAAAAACCAATGCTACAGTCCTTATTGCTGTAGCTATTCCTGAGCTATAGTTGATACTCTTTTTCCAACCAACTCTAGATTCACCATCTCCTCCTTTTTTGACTAGTTTTTCACCTTGCTTACAGCAGCAATGAAATGACCAAGATCTTCATATCAAAAGGTCCCGAGTGTATTTGTCTTGCTCTCATGCCAGGCTAAATTTGCTGCATAGAAGCACTGAGGAATGTCACACTGAAATTCACTCGTTTCATACATTTTTCTTTCTGCACCCATTGTGTAGAAGCACCCCCACTTTTTCTTGGTAATCAAGATTAACTATATGAAGCAGTCCAGTAATTCCCTTATTGCCTGCAAAGCCTCTGTAATAAAGATCCCTACATGGCCTATTGATATTTGTAACTTCCATCTCAGTGAAACTCTTATGGTTTCCTCTGGTGGAAATTACCTCCATTAAACAGTACCTGTATCTCAACAGAGTTACTGGCTGGTGGAAAAGGAGGCAAAAATTTTTCCTCATTCTCAGGATTCATGTATCAGCCATTGGATCAGCTCATACAACACCTACAAGAGGACAATGCGTTTGAACTCGTTGTACTTTCCAAAACGGCCACAACAGTATCTTCCATCCCATTTGCTCTTCTGTAATTCAACTTGTCAGTCTTATATCAAAAGGCAAACTCTAATGCCCCTACCTCCTTAATCTGCATTGATCTTAGTGAGTACCTCAACAAAAAATAGTGTCAATGATGATATTATAGGTCAAATCATGAGATGTCTTGCAGCTACCACAGGTGCCTCTTAGAACACTTGCTATCAGAATGCTCCCTTTCAAAACCCAGCCATAAATTACAAGCTACTTAGGGAGGTCATGTACAGATACCCCAGTTGTCAGCCTAGCTGAGCTCCTGACAATAACTGTCAGTCATGTGAGTGAACTACCAACTTCATCAGTCTTCTGCAGTCCCAGCTACAGCCTCAATCTCAGCCCTAATTATCTGATTGCAGTCAACTAAAACTCCCGGTGAGAACATTCTAGCTGAAGCTAGTCAACCACCTGAAGAGTGAAACATAATAACAATTTGCTTAAGCCACTTAGTTTACAGGTGAATTGTTGTATAGCAATAGATGACCAGAAGAGTATTCCAAACACCCCAAGGTGTTGACTCCAAGTTGATACCTTAGCAGAGACTTCAACAGGCCATTTCACCATTCTAAGGGAACAATCATTCTGTATAAATAAAAGCACAGTAATATCAGAAAATCCCATGGAAATGCACACATTGTCGTAAGTCATTCCCTTTATATGGCTCCCTTAATTAGAGGCCATGCTATGTGGGACATGCTGTTATTGGAACAGACATTCTAAAGTTCATCAGACAGTAAGACTGGCAGGAGTAAGGAAGGCAAGCCTATACCCAGTGTGTCTATCATTTTTAGTGAGAGGAATCTGTTCCTTCCAAAGTAAAAGGTGCCTTATAGAAGTTACCTCCTGTTACATAATTCCCCTGAGTAACAGTGCCACGTTCAAGAGACGGCACTTGTCTTTACCTCAGTGGTTGGACATTTGACAGTAGCTCAGTCAGGCTTTGCAATAGGTAACCCTTAATTTTTGACCAATACATAGCTTTCAGCCATGCCACCGTAGCTATTCTCTTCATAGGCCCATTTTACAGGATGGCTGAGGATAGAGGCTTACTGATACACACCGTATAGATCATCCTTTCCATCTGGTTTATGAGAGCCTGCTTTGTGGTAGAAGGTCACTAGTGGGCATTAATACGAAATATGAAGATCTCCATACTTCGTGCTCTCACTCATAAATACATTTGTATAACTCTTCTCCAGACCTTCTTATCCCCAGTCTTCCATTCTTGTTTCCCCCCAGCCATTATTCCACACAAAGAATTTGTTTATCCATATATTAGATGATATCACCTTCTGTGCAAAGTGGATTACTGAGTAGTTTGCTCAAAGATTTGCCTTGTGACATGATCTGATTTTATTATTGTCTTTCAGGGCCACCTATGAAAACGGGTATAATGTGGCAGGAGCCCTTTTACCAATAATGCCAATGTATCGTGGTGTTCCATATGTGAGCCAGGCCTAAGTCTTTTCTTCCTCTGACAATTGGTCAATTTACCCTCCATAAGGACATATTTGTGATTTAAACAATAAACACTGAATAAACGGAAGTAAGTGACAAGGGAGTCTGGGCCATCTGTTCAATTAATTTACTTGTGCTTTCTGGAGCTGCTTCAGCCTACTACTCCTTAATGTGTCATTCCTATCGAATATTCAATTGCTAAACCACCTGTCTAACTTTATGACTAAGTGAATTCAAAATAACTTAATTTATGGTGGAAAGTTCTGGTTATATAATCTCTTGGTGTTCCTTGGTCAGGTGCTCAGATGAAATCCGATGCTCATATAAAATTTGCTAGCATGTGCAGACAAAATTATGCTTCTCAAATGAAAGATAAATCTCTGCCATGATGAGCATGGCTTTGCTCCAGGTCCCTATGTGATTATCCTACATCCTGAGACTCAACATAACATTCTTACCTACCACAGAGTCCTCTAGCATAATTGGGTCTATGGATAAAATGGCTACAACAGCAGGGCAGCCTGCTCTGAATACTGGATCTTTGATCCTCTTTCAAAACTGAATAAGGAATCTCCTGATCAGTAGTTTAGAGCTATATTCTCAAGTGATGCACATGTTGCATCCATAATGCAAAAAGGCTTATCAAGCATGCTGGCTCTTTCTTAGAGCTATACAATACTATGAGCAAAAATTTGTCTTTAATTTAATTCAGGATATCCTGGAATTCCCCAGATCCTTGAAACCCTAAAAATTGTACTAATCTGTCAGGCCTCTAGATTTATTACCATCTTCTGGCAATATTTCCCTGTCATGATTCTCACTTGGGTATAACACACCTGTTGAGGCTGCATATTTAGTCTCTTACGTATTTCAATCCTATAATCAGATCTTCGGTCTGATTTTCAGCAGAATCTATCTTCTAACTACAAGAGACAAAAGTCTTCTTAAAATCCACCCAAGAGACTCTTTGGCTTTTTTATAAGGTCTCCAAAGCCATAAAAATGTTTTTCCACATTATTAGATGTTAAATTATAATTGGCTTTATACTGCTCAACTGCATTTGCCTTATAATTATACCACAAGTGAAAACATGACTAACTATGATGTCACTGAATGCAAGGAGTTACTAACATCTCACTTAGCATGAGAAACATGGCCCTATTTTTTTTTTAAGCAATAAATATAATACTATATTAGATGCAGAAATTCTAAAATATAAGCTAGTACTATATAAAAGTACATAATAATATTAAGACGATCTCAACAGAATGATTTTATAAAAATATAAAATGACTAAAACTGGCACAATAAATTGTCTATCTATTAGGATTAAGTTTGGCGACAAGCAACAGAAAATCCAAAATAACCTGTAAAGTCCCACAAGGCCCTATTTCATTCAGTGTGAAGCCTACTCTAAAATCCCATTCTGCAGGTTGACTTTCCAGGGCTTATTCTGGTCAATTGTTTCAGCCCAAGTTCCCTTGACCATATGGCTTTAGCTAAGGTTTGCATGCTAATGCTCTGTTGGTGAAATTCTAGGTAGCAAGAGGGAGGTAAAAATAAATGTGCAGCAAGGATAAAGAGAAAGTCAATACAACATTTGTCAGTAAACTGTCCCCAGCTTCTATACATAGTGTCATATCTGGGCCTGGACTTTGGAGCTACTACAACTCCCATTGCAGTGGAAATAATGGAGATTACCGAGTCCTTAGCTCAGGAGAGGAGAGACAGCCAGCCATGTCTAGGTGTTTGGTGATAAGGCAGAGGAAGTTGCTGTGGTCATGGCCCTCTATTGATCAGACAACAGAGAAGAAAAGTAGGAATTAGTAAATCTAAGTAGGGACAAAATTTGGGTCTGATAAAATAAATTACACAGTGTAAATATAAATTATATTTCATAGTATATTTCTATTTTTATTGTTAGATTACCCTAGTCATACCTGGATTAACGGTAGCAGTTCTATCGTTTTCTTCAAATATTTTGCATACTAGGAATTTATATACATTTTCCTTAATTTTTTTACTGCAACATAATACACATATTATGATCTCCAGTTTAGAGATGCAGTTGCTGAAACTAAGAGAGATGAAATAACATTCCATTATCAATTAGTCTTTGTGATTCCACCCTAGGTCTGTCTGAGTCTAAAGCCCATTCTTTTTCTATTAAAGCATGACAGCTCAATAACATAAATTACTGCTTGCTCATTACTTCGTAGTGTAAAAAAATATGAATATCTATTTTGTCCCTTTAAAACTTGTAGAATAAGTGTGGCATAAGTTCTGTCTTTTATTTTAGAAGAAACCTAAAGTTCTGAGTGGTTAAATATCATACCCAAGTTCACATTCCTGGAAAGCAGAAAATTAAGGAAATACTTTTATCAGCCATCTGAAAATTCGGTAAGCTGCCACAAGGACTCAAGGAAAGGGAAACATGTTAAAAACGTGGCTCAACTTTATATTATTTATCACATTTTACCAATGCTCATTCTTCATTTCTGCTGGCTTATTTGGTTATTTTTTAAAAAGGAGGGCAAAACTAGATGAAGAGATGCCATAATAAAGACTTCACTCAGAAAGCATTTCTATTAATTGAAAACCACAGAAAAATACAGTAACTTAACTTATAATTCCTAAGAGGAGGGAGTCTACAAACTTTTGTAATGATTAATAAATCAGGTTTTTCCCTTTATTATTAGAAAGTTCTAGATGTAACAGGTTGTCTGTGGTAATAAAAGTTGCCTTTGGGGTTTGTAGTGAGGCATTCAAGTATGAATATGTGTACCAGAGGCAACCCCACCTGGGATCTAAACCTCGTACAGTCATTTTTTAACTATGAGATCTAGAGGAAGTTAAATGAACCTTTCTGGTTGCTAGTTTTCTAATGTGTAAAATGAAGATATCTAACTTGCATATAAAATGGAAATATTCAACTTGTGCCAACGCGAAGTTAACATTTGCAACGGGTTTTGTAGGTGCCTAGTTCCAGATTCCTCAACACCTGGCAGGCCTGTGGTTTAATTTCAATATTGTAAATTTCTACTTTACTGTTTATATGTTTCAGAAGAGTCAAGGTTTTCATTCATTGTACTGTCATTCCTCATATTCCCACAAAGTTGGGACTAATAAGGTTAAGTCTCAGTTGCTAACTAATTAATCTAAAAATGCTAAATACCGACATAAATTAAATCCTTGTTTTCATCATGAGTCATTCACTAAAAATGAAGAGCTATTTAAGGTTGTGTAAAACATTGATTAATTATCTATCGAAGAGTCCAGAGATATTTAAACTCTTTGTGTTTCAGTGGCAGAGTATTTAACTCAAATCACTAAATTAAGGCATTTTATGATAGAGGATGGAAAAAAAAAATGAGCTGTTGCCTGTGAGAAAGGGGCAACAGGAACAGGAGAATGACCCTATTCCCTATTTTTTCGACAGCATGTGAAGTATGTTGCTGGGAAGTGAACAAACAAAATCACATATGGAGAGAGGTAACAGCTGTCTCCACAAAGTCTTCAGCCTCCTGCCGCCCCTTCGTCCTAGAGGCAGACGTGGTAGTTGATGGCTGCCCACCACGCTATACTTTATTGCTTCATTGACTGTGTTGCAAATGCTGACGACAGTTTACCAGCTGCAAAGAAATTATTTGATTTACTCAAGTTCCTTTGCTACCATTTCAGAGTCTTGCATGTCCTTGGTTAAATGGTGCCCTTGTAAAATTGCAAGGCAAAAAAATAAACTGTTTTCCCCTTAACCAAATAGATATAGTACTGTGATCTGAAATTACTGGGGGGGGGGGGGGGGAAA
>NW_007728653.1:0-15425 GCF_000696425.1 Galeopterus variegatus | reverse complement strand
GGGGGGGGGGGGGGGAACATGATTTGGGGAAATTACAGTTCCTTGTTTAGTATGTATTGTGCATGCCCTACAGCCTTCCCTAACCAGTAGCTCCCAATTTCATTTAAATCGTAATGATTTCCTTTAAGGACAATTAAGTTGCCTAAGAGCAGTGCATGCATACTAATGTGGCAGAGGCAAGGCTCAGTGTAGAAGAGAGTAATAACTGTTTATTAATATGATAATTAAGTGTTAATGCTTAGCAACCTAATGATATCTGTTAAATAACTTACATTTTGGATCCAAATCTTAGCAAATGGAATTCTATTAAAAATAACAAAATGCAGTAAATATAAAAATAAATGATGCTAATCTGCCATTAAATCACATATATTTTCAGATTTGCATCTCATATGAGAGAAGTCCCCTACTCTCTCTCTCTCTCCTACAAAATATGTGAAACCCATACAATTATCCATGCCCATTTCAAAGAGCTTTTTATGCTTGTTAATGTTTATATATTCAAAGGAAGGAGGAGTAATAAAAAGTAGAGATGAAGATAAATGCCATTTTAAAATATCATTTTAATGCTATCCTTTTGAAAATATGCATATCTGGATTTTCAAAGAATTTTAAAATAATAAAATAAAACATCCAAACTATGGTATTCAAAATTTTAACACTTTCTATGAGTCCTAATTCTCTGGCCTTAAATTATCTTTTCTCTTTTTATAAACTATTTTGTAAGTAGTAAATACTTCCAATTTCCCCAGTATTATCTGAATTTTTTCTCTTTTTAAAACTCACTTTTAAATTTTAAAATGTATTTCCTTAATCCTTCATTATTATTATATCTTCAGTGATAGATACACTTGACACTAGACAGTGTCAGTGTCTATCCATTATTAGTTTAACAGAGTTCTAGACAATGTTAAATGCTGGGAGAACAAATTGAAATTGTTGATATTTTCACAAAATGGTTAATGGAAGATTTGCTCTACAAGTGTAAGGTCACACTTCCATACATTTAGTGAATAAGTGTGTTAGTGCATTGCTTCCTTTTGGAAGTTTTCAAACTCCTTCCTAAGTTGAAATGAGATACAATATCGTATTCATTGAGTGATTTTGATCTGCAGTCTGAACCTAGAAATAAAAGGAGGAAAATATCCTGACAAAAGCCAAATTCCTGTAATCCTGTTTTTCTTGCTGCCTCTTGGACATCTCCCCTTACCATTTTTCTGTTGCCCCTGTGTACAAACTGACTGAGTAGAGTCCTTTGAAGAAGATTAAATGCCTGGTGAAGTTTTCTCCAGAGAGTGACATGTATGAATGTATACAGAAGAAGTCAAATACTTAGTGGATTAAATAAAAATGAGGACTAAACATATTCATTGGATTTAGTAACAAAGAACTTATTAATCCCTTTAAAAAAGGAAATATTCTTAGAGTACTGGGAGCTAGATCAGAGCACTATGGGCTGATGTATGAATTGGATTAAATTACATCACAAAGAAATTTTAAAAAAATAATAATTTCCATGAGGCTTGGCTATAAAGGGAAGGAGAGATAGGGTATTATCTAGAGGGAGAATATAGAACTGAGGACTATTTTAAAGATAGAGAATATATTTACATAATATGATTAGATGTTAAAGGAATACTCAGGAGAGTGGTTGCAGATTAGTAGAGAAGGTGTAAGAAATGATGAAACAAGATCCCCAAGAAGAGGGAGGTGATAAGACTCAGAGCGCAAGTGAAGGTATTGGCCTTGAACCCGACAGGGGCACCTCTGTGTCTGAAACTGAAAGAAGAGGTAAGGTGATTGGATTTGTAGTTGTAGAAGCAAGAATCTCATACCAAATTGTTCAAACTTATCAATAAAATAAAAAGCACTGTTACCTAACCTTTTCTTTACTACAAGTATTCGTATGTTCGGTATATTTCTCTTCAAAATACAAAGCAGTAGATTTTTTAAAATACAGACTTTCAAAGCGCAGCTGCCATCATTCTCCTTTAGTCTGCTGACCTCTCAACCTTAAAGGTTGTAGCTGGTCTAGTTAGTCTCCTATTTCCAACTTCTGGATGAAGTTACTGTCTTAAGTTTTTCTTTGGATCTCTAGGATAATAAGGGATTCTTTCCTACTTGGCTTCAGGTTCATCTTTTGGGCTTCTGGTCAAAATTGTACTGACATATCATCTAGCTCCTTGCAAACTTGGCTGATATCCATAATGTAACTGGAGAAGGCTTCTGTCTCTTGGCTAACTCTTCGATTCAGACAGGAGCATAAGTCCTGCGCCCTCCATTAAAGCATGCTTGATATTCTGTTTTTCTACTTTTTCTGCCTGACTTTGGCTATTCATATCTTATCTTTTACAAAATGTAATAAAGAAGAAAAATGCAGATAATGCAAATAGAAAAAAAGGTTATTTTTGCAGTAAATGCTTGTTAGCTATTTATGTTCAGCAGTTTGAAATTTCCCTTACTATTCCAAGAGTTTGGAGCTTGTTTGTTATTTAATTCATGTTTCCTGAGCAACAAGTGAGGGAAATAAGAGCCGATCTCTAAAAAATAGAAAATAATAGCTTGATTAAGTTAGAGTTTAAATGACTTCTCATTTGTTTTCATGATCGAGTTGAGTGGAATTTGTGTATAAAGTCTAGCCATGTGGAAGTAGTAAAAATAACACATTCCAAGAGAGGTTATGGAGGGGGCCAAACTCAGCTCAGAGAAAGCTAGAAAACGAAGAGGTCTGAATGGAGATAGGGCACATTACCAGAAGTTTCCCTCGTGAGCCTAATGGAAGAACACATGTGTCAGTGGTTTGAGATTAGACAAAGGGACAACTAAAAGATGAGTTTACTAAGGGATTTTAAGTGTGCACAAGAAATTTATCCCTTGACATCAGATGTTTGTGTTATATTTACTGTACTTTTGCTAAATCAGATTTACTAATACAACGTTGTGCCAGAGTGCTTATAAAAATCTTTGCATGCACTGCCTAGTCCAATAAAATTACTTTAAGTGAGTCACATTGTAAAGGAGGTCATATGACAGTAAATCAGAAAGCTTCATGCTAGTGGAAGCATCATGGATGCTTTATTTTTATACAGGAAATAAAGACGGTAAACTATCGATTTCAAGATATCAAATTGAGCACATATATGTACATTAGGAAATGTATTATACCCTTTAGGTATAATAGAAATTACCAAATAAATGTGATAAATGCTTTAACAGTGCTAGAACAAAAAAAAAAAATGGAATCAGTGCTATCGATAGAACAAAACTTGGGTTAATTTTTGTAATACAGGACTCTAATGGGATTGGATAATTTTTAAAAAGACAATTAGTTTCACACATCACTTAATTACACATATCAAAAGAAGGATAAACAGAAGCAAGTGGGCTTGTTTACTGCCACCCCCTCCCCCCAAAAAAGAATCACCAGTTTGAACTTCAGAGAAATCAATGTTACATGTGGGTGTATACCTTTGCATGTTATTTTGTGTGTGTGTGTGAACCTATGTGTGAGTTTTGTGGATAGCAGGAATTGAAGAAGTCTGGAAATGTGACCAGGACCAAAACTGATTGTGATATATTTTTAGGGTCACTTGACGAGTCAAGTAGACAGTCCAAGATGAAGAATCCATTACAAAAAGTCAGGGAAGCAGTTCTCCAATTAAGTGCTTGACTGTTACTCTCTCAATAACTACAGAGAAAGAAAAACTTCCAGTAAGTAGTGAAATCTCCAAATTGAAATAGTCTCCATGTTAACTCCTTTCCTACATCCTAATCATAAATGCATTTAGACTGAAAGGCATCCTCAATACACCACAGGCAGAAGATGAAAGAGTGTAGAGATTGTTGAGTCTCAGGCAGAGATTATATCAAAAATTTAAGGAACCCCACTAGCACCCTTCACTAGCATGGTGTCAGATGCTGCATTCATCCTCAGGGAATGTGCTGGAGTGAGCATTGCCCACCAGCTTTTATCATCAGAGGCTTCCGCCACACCCTAGGATTCATGAAGGAGAATTCTCCAAGCACAGGAAGAGAACTCAATGATGAGCAACCAAAAAGTTCACTATGTTGCTCAAGTCTTCAGTACCAAAAAACAAAACAAAACAAAACAGAAATCTTAATATATTCCATATTCATAAATGTCACCTTCTCTTAACCCATCATAATAAAACTAGAAATTAACAGCCTAAAGCCAAACAAAACAAAACAACTAACCACTTAGAAATTTAACAGCACTTCTTAAATAAATCTGGGATAAAAAACTAATTCAAAAATTAAACTACAGAAGTATACTACAAGGGGATCATAGCAGAAATGAGAGCTAATCTACCCTTCTAATTTCCAGAGAGGGACTGAGCTTCTGTGAGTCAGCACCTAGCATGGAGGGCCAGAATTTTCTTCCATTTCCCTGAAAACCAGAGGATTAATTGAAGGTCTATAAAAAGAACAACTGTGCACAAGATATACCACTACTTTACCACTACACGCACATGCACACATGCAGACCTTAACTTCTGGCAAACAGACAAGTGGTTCTTCTCTTAAGAAATTAAAATAGTAATAAAGTGAGAACAAAGGTTTCTAATGAAGTGTTGAAGCCTCAGAGTAAAAACCTCTCTGTTCTGCAGATTTGAGAGTCCCCACCTGACAGCCCATCTGTTCACCCTAAAGGGAGTGAAGACCCCCAAATCAACCCCAACTTTCCCACATGCATCAAGGTCCCTGGAAACTTCCCAGTCAAGGAAGGTGAGAAATCATCCTGTATATACACCAAAAGAAGAAACCCATACCACCTTCCCAGTGCTTAATTATTAAAATAAAAGGACAACCAGTGATTACCAGATACATATATAAAGAAAACACCAATGGAATGAAAGATAACCAAGATCAACAAAACAAAAGCTGATTTCCAAAGAAATATGTAATTCCACAGAAGATATTAAAAATATCTGATCGGTATATCCAGAGAAATTGGAAAAAAGTTGCATCTTTAACACAGAAATAGAACATGGGGATGCCGGGAAGCTGGTGGGAATGGGAAAGATCAAAGAATAAACCAACCAGCCATCCATGTGAGAATATGGGTTTTGTGTGCAAAACATGATCTATCTGTTATTTTATTCATCCAGTAGCTGCTTTTGGAATGTCTGCTATGTACCGATGAGTCACGCTCTCTTACATTTGGATGTTGATTGAAGACCATGCTGCAAATGAAGGCCTAAAAGGCCACTATTACTGAGAAATGAAAGAAAATTTCTAAAATACCCATTAATGTGCAAATGATAAATATCAAACATTTAGCTGAGAGAAGCTGGGCACTAGAGGGAGTAGATAGGACAAAATCCTAAGGCAAAATGCTAGAAATAAAATAAAGAAGGATATTGGATACTGAAGAAATTAGCCTAAACTACGTGGCCTGTGACCCAGTGTGAATGATTAACTGGGTGAGCGAGCAGGCTCTTCCTGAGTTTCCCCACGCCTGGGAGTGTCTTTGGATACCTCATCCAGGCCTCCAGTGAACTGAAGCAGAAACTCCAGGGCAAGGGCCAACCAAAAACCTAGGCTCCGATCAGGAACTGAGGAAAGGAAGGGAGAGTGGGCGGGCAGAAGGGCAAGTCGAATTCTGCACCTGGAGGAATAAAAGGAACATCAGCTCCAGGAAGACGTGAGTCTCTTGGGATTCCAGAAGCCTCAGGCACGGATGCTTTCTCGGTGTGGTGAGTAGGCTCCTCTGTTTCTTCCCCATCTCTTCTGCTCTGTCATGGTATTAGCTTCTCTAAATTTGAAACTCAAACTCTCGAAAGGAAAGACCTGATTGGTGTAATCTTAGGTCATACCTTGCTTTTCTAATCCTTAGTCTCTACTTTAAAATAGTGCTGCTGTGAATATTTACTGAAAATATCAATACGAGGAACACCTTCACAGTGCTCTTATGCTTACTGGGAACTCACTAAAAGGGAACTATTTCATGCTGGTGTATTTGTAGGTCCTACTGACAAATATTATAGCCATTTTTATGACTGTTTTGTACAAATAATAATTGTGTTGCCTTTTTCTTGAAAATACTTAAAGACTATTATTTATATGGCTGCTACAGCTGCCAATTTTATTTTTACATTCAGGACTCTCTCTTTAGTCAGTTATTGATGTGGATACATTTTCTAGGACAAAATGCTTAAGATACCGCATAATCCTAATTAGTTAAGGAATTTTTTTCTTTTATCAATAAGATAAACTGTAAGGCAGTGTTTGAAAAAATTTAGAAAGCAGAAGAACCACCAGGAAAATTTATTGAAGAATGCAGACTCCTCTCCCAGAGTTTCTGATTTGGGTCTTAGAGTAATTCATGCAAAATTCGCAGGTCCTCAATTCCGTTCTACACTTGGGGAATCAGTCCTTACATATAAACTGTTAAGAAATTAAAATATCGTCGTCTGTCTCTGAGTCAGCTATTTCTGGTTGAGCCATTTATTACATCTTAAACTATTAATAGAGTTTAATATCCCCATCTTTACTCTTACTTTAATTCAAAAGGAAGAGAGTTCTGCTGTAGGGAAGTCAATTAAACCACTCATTACTATAAATATGATGAAAAGGTAGAAAATTTTATCTTACCATAACTCCTGTAAGGTACTTGCAGGCAGATTTAAGAGAAAGCTTAGCAGAATATTTATGTTGCATCCAACTTCACAGGTATAAACTGTGAGTAAATCTGCAGTTGGGGTATTTGATAAGTGCTAGTGTTGTGATGTGATGGCTCAATACACAAATGGGTTCGAATAAACTGAGGTGGGAAAAGTGTTGAATATAGTCAAGCTGCCATTTCAGGTTCTTGTTTGGAGATCTATAAAAGCAGTCACTTACTTTAACTTTCAATTGGTTGTTTTGATATCCAAAAGTTCATTTGTTTATTCAATAAATAAACAGCACCATGTGTCAAGGAACATGTCTATTCTTACACAAAGGCTTGTAGTGAAAACAGAGTTCAATTTTGTCATTAACTAAGAGAGTAACATTGTTATTAGAAGACAAAACTCTGTGTGACTATTTCCACTTAAAACCTATTTCAAGTTCTTTATGCACATCTGTCCCGAGGGAAAGGAGGTGAGTAGACTGGTTCTAGAGTTTTGCATTTATGAATCTCAGCCAGATAATCAATTCATCATCACATAGAGCCACTCAAATGATTTTATTCTAATCTATAGTTTGATTTGCTTATCGAAGGATTCACTCTGTCCTAAAGTCTCAGTATTCTTTTAGTTTTCCACAGGTTATTTTATAGAGGGCTCCAGGAAAAACAAAGTCTTCTCAAACATGTCCATTATAATTACTTACCAAAAGAAAAAGTATTTCAGAACACTTTGACCTAGTAAAAAATATTTCTTCACTCTTTATTTTTTCAAAATAAATATGTCTGGAGTTATAAAAATTTAACGATGGCAAAACATGTAACTACTAAGTCAATAATAAGTAATATATTAAGTAAAATTGTATGGGATGGGTAAGCTTGTTCCAATTAGTACATTTGAAAAGATTTAGTATTCAGGTTTTTAAAAGTTATTCATACTGGGTTAAATATAAAATATATGAGCATTTCTTTTAAAAAATTCAGTGCTATGCCTCTCTGTCAGAAACATTTTATGATTATTTCTGAAGGAAAGTCAAGTTTGATTTACATCATTTTGACTTACAATGCCTTTTATGGGTCTGTTACCCACCTTACATGTCAAGACTATTCTTGCCATTTTTTTTTTTTTTTTTTGGTAAATCTAACTCCCCTTTTTTTTTTTTTTTTTCCCCCAAGCATATCAACATTACAAGAACTACATCATCTGAGGAAAAACAGAAAGGGAACTTTGAAATGACCTGAAAAGTTTACAGTGGCTATCTGAATACATTGAGGCCCATGTAATAAAACTGGTAGAAGGAAACAAACAAGACTGATGAGATATATAGATAGTAATCTGTTAATGGAAAAATAAATAAGTTCAAGGAAGATCTAGGAGAGATAATGGGAAATAGAGTGAACAAGACCTTCCAGAGAGAAAGACATTTTAATGACAAGTCAATTCTAGTAATTAGAAATTTTGATACTGAGAAAAAGCCATCAGATATAAACAAGGAAATGATGGCAGTTTGAAGTTACTTGACCCCTAAAAGGCCACTTTCTCGATTATAGAATAGTCTAAATAACCACCCTGTTTCAGTGAATTCAGGATTAAAACATGAGAGGATTCATGGAAAGAGTTAATATAAAAATATAAATTCCCCAAACCAAGAGAACAGATGATTAAAGAGCAAAATGAAAACACTATAATATTTACAGTAATATTTTTCTATTTAGCACTTTAGAGAACTGTACAACATTTTTCAGCTTTGTGTATTTGATCCCCACATCCAACAAGAGAGATGAGGATCGTATAATCTTTTTTACCCATGAAAAAATGTACACTCACAGATGCTAAACATTCCAGACTGCATTTGTGTTTTTCTCAGGTACACCCATAACTGCACTGCCAGCATCTCTTGTCTTGTTCCTTTCCTTTGATTTATTGTGCTGTTCCTTTTTTTTTTTTTCTGAGTCAGAAGACAATAAGTATCATGACAATAGGATGATAATATATTCTGAGATCTGCCTCAATGTCTTCTTTACAACAGAGAAAAACTCAGTGATGAGTATTAGCAGATCTTATGTTTTCTATCAATACATGGTGGTACAGAGGGGCTTCTAACCTAGAATTACCTTGTCTCAGCTCTTTTCTCTCTGCATGCCAGCCTCCCTTCTCTCCAAATTTTGAGGTGAAAGATGATTTTTTTTTTTTACTTAACTTTCTGTTGCGGGTTGAGACTGCTAATAAAGTATTCCCCTCTCCTTCCTACCCTCTAAACTGAGAGATATGAAATTGTAGTGTTCAAAGTGAACATGTCACTAACAGACGTGCTGGAAAATGGTTTAGGGTGAGCCTTAGTTCACCTAGCCCGAAATGTTGGCAAGGCCCACTTGAGGATAAATTTGAGCCTGTAGAGCTGATGTATTTGCATAAATCATTGACTTTCTCTGGGCCTGGATAGGGAAGGAAAGAAAATAGGTTATTCCACATAGGAAATTTTACTCAATTGAGTATACCAATCTAGCAAAGGTAAGAGTGAGGAACAACATGAGAATACAAGAATGTTTCACTAATTGATGTTCTTTCACATCAAGAATGAGATTATTTTCAGCTGTGAAAAAAATCCAAATAATAGTGGCTGACACATGATAGAAGAATAAATTCTTTATCACTAAATCTTGTATGTAGTACAGTTTTGTGTGACAGCTCCAGTGTCTTGAGGGATCTAATACTTTTTAACTTGAGTCTTCTTTCTTCTTGTTTTTCTTTTTTGGTACTGGTATTAGTCCATTTTGTGTTGCTGTAACAGAATACCTGAGACCGAGTAATTTAATAAGAACAGAGATTTATTTGGCTTAAGATTCTGGGACAGCTGCATCTGGCACTGGCCTCAGGCTGCTTCCACTCATGGCAGAAAGCAGCAGGCAGCCGGCAGGTACAAGCAGATCGCATGGCAAGAGGAAGCAAGAGGTGGGGGGGAGGTGCCAAAATAATTTAAACAACCAGCTTTTGTGGGAATTTATAGAGTGAGAACTCACTAACAACCCCAGAAAGAGCCTTAATCCATTCACGAGGGATCCACCCCCATGACTCAAACAGCTCTGAACACTGCCACATGGGGGATCAGATTCCCACATGAGTTCTGGGAAGACAATACATCCAAACTCTCATTAGAACCCAAATTTTACCTTGTGGTTTAAGCAGACCCCAGCTTAAGCAGCCACTACCTCTACCAGCCAACAGAAATGCGTATAGAGGGGTCGGCCCGGTGGCGCACTGGATAGTGCGCCGCTTGGGAAGCGTGGCGGCGCTCCCGTCCGAGGGTTCGGATCCCACATGCAGACCGGCTCCCGCTCGCTGGCTGAGCGAGGCGCGGGAGCAACACCGAGGCTTGCGATCCCGTTGCCGGTCCCGGTCCGGTGCGGGGGCAACACTGAGGGTTGCGATCCGGTGCCGGACATGGAAAAAAGACAAAAAAAAAAAAAAAAAGAAAGAAATGCGTATAGAGGAAGGCAAGATTATGCAACCTTCCTTCAAGGACACCTACCTACAACTGCATACAGCAGTTCATTCTACAGCACAGTGGTCAAAACTAAGTCACTTTCAATATTTATTTGCAAGAAGACTAGAAAATGTAGTCTTTATCCTAAGTAATTAAGCTTTAAGTTAAAATTTAGGTCTCTACTACTAAGAAAGAAACGGAGAATACTTAGTGCGGACAACCAGCAATTTCTAGTACACTCACCAACAGCTTTTTGCATACCAATATGCTTCTGGAGGAGTAGAGTAACACTCACAAATTTGATCATTCCTTTTCTTCCAGTGGTTAATAGTTTTCCAGCTGTCTAATATGAGTTTTTGCTCTTTTCTAGTTTGATTAATGCTAATATATTCTTTGCTCTTTTTACTTTTTGTTTTTTTACTTGCTTGTTGCATTGGTTTTGGCAAATAGGAACATTTTGACCCAGTGTTTACTCTGCTGTCTCGTCCTTGTCAGCTTTCCTTGGTTCATGTTATTGTGCTCACGCAGGGAACTCCTAGCCTTTCAGACATGTGCAATCCTCTCTCACCCTGTGCTTTTAAGGAATCATGTATACAGATAAAAGACTCATATGTATCCCCTTATCATTCCAGCTGTGGTGAAAATTATAAGAGAACATATTATTTCCACAGCATTAATTCATCAATTGATTGTCATTGAACTCTTAAAAGCTCCTTGTGACCCAAGTTTGTGTATTTGTCTTTTTCTAATCTCTCTATTGAGGTATGATTCTCATACAAAAATCTGCACATAGTCTCATTTAATGTTTACAACTTGAGTTTGGACATAAGTATATTCCTGTGAAACCATCACTACAATCTATGCCATAAACCTGTCCATCACCTCCAAAAGCTTCCTTCTACCTTCTTATTTATTACTGTTGTGGGTGTGATAAGAACACAATGTAAGATCTACCCCCTTAGCAATATTTTAAGTATACAATACAGTATTGTTAACTATAGCCACTATGCTGTACAGTGGATCTCTAAAACTTATTCATCTCATGGAATGAACTTTACACACTTTAGATAATACCTCCCTCTTTTCCCCTCCCCTTGCCTCTGGCAACCACCATTGTACTGTTCCTATGAGTTTAACTATGTTTGATTCATCATATAAGTGTTATCATGTAGTATTTGTTCATCTGTGTCTGTCCTATTTTGCTTTGCATAATATCCTCTGGGTTCATCCATATTGTCCCAAATGACAGGATTTCCTTCCATTTTAAGGCTGAATAATATTCCATTGAATGTATACACCACATTTTCTTATCTATTCATCCATCAATGAACATTTAGTTTGTTTCCATGTCTTGGCTATTGTAAATAGTGCTGTACTGGACATGGAAATGCAGATATATCTTTGAGATCTTGATTTCAATTCCTTTGGGCATGTCCTCAGGGATTGCTGGATCATATGGCAGTTCTATTTTTAATTTTTTGAGGAAGCTCCACTGTTTTCCACAGTAGCTATACCATTTTATAATTCCACCAAGTGTGCGAGGGATCTCTTTTCTCCATATCTTCACAAGTACTTGTTATCTTTTGCTTTTGTTTGTTTGTTCTTGATAGTAACTGTCCTAACAAGTATGAGATGATATATCACTATGGTTTTGATTTTTATTTCCCTAATGATTAGTGACATTGGGCAGCTTTTCAAATTCCTTTTGGTAGATTGTATGTTTTCTCTGGAGAAATGTTTACTTAGTTCCTTTGCCCATTTGTGTGTGTGTGTGTGTGTGTGTGTGTGTGTGTTTGAGTTATAGGAGTTTCTTGCATATTTTAGAAATTAATCCTTTATCAGACATGGTTTGATAAAAAGGTGTTTTCTTTCATTCTGTAGGTTGCCTTTCCGTTTTGTTGATTGCTTCCTTTGCTGTACAGTAGATTTTAGTATGATGTAGTTCTCCTTTTGTTGCTTGTAATTTTGATATCAAATTCTCATCGCCAAAGCCACTGTCAAAAAGGTTTTTCCCTACGTTTTCTTCTAGGAGTTTAATAGTTTCAGTTCTTATGTTTAAGTCTTTATCCATTTTGAGTTGATTTTTGTGTATGATATAAGATTAGGTTTCAATTTCATTCTTTAGCATGTGGATAGCCAGTTTTTTCAGCATGATTTATTAAGAAGACTGTTCTTTTCCCACTGTATGTTTTTGGCTTTCTTGTCAAAGGTCAATTAATAATCATGTATGAGTTTATTTCTGGGCTCTCTATTCTGTTCCATCCATCTATATGTCTGTGTTTATGCTATTATCATATTATTTGATTACTATAGCTCTGTAATATGTTCAGAAATCAAGAATTGTGATGCCTCCAGCCTTGTTCTTCTAGCTAAAAATTGCTTTGGCTATTTGGAATCTTTTGTGGTTCCATATAAATTTTAGGGCTGTGTTTTCTATTTATATTTTTAAAAAAAACTTTGTGACTTTGATAGGGATTGCTTTAAATCTGAAAATTGCTTTGATTATTGTGGATGTCTTAACAATATTTTTCCAATCCGTAAATATAGGATATCTTTCCATTTATGTACGTCTGCTTCTTTCGTCAGGGTTTTATAATTTTTAGTGTACAAGTCCTTCACCTCCTTGGTTAACTTTATTCCTAAGCATTTTATTCTTTTGGATACTACTTTAAATGAGATTTCTCTCTTAATTTCCTTTTCAAACAATTTATTGTTAGTGTATAGAAATGCAACTGATCTTTTATGTTAATTCATGTATTTTTAATTCCAAAATGTACACAGATATAAATATAATAAATTAACAAATATTTGTTGAAATAAAATAAGGAATAACAAAAACACATGGGAAAGAGGATTCTGGTAAAAAAAAAAGAGGGAGAAAAGCAAGAGGAATGTGACGTGGATGAATTATTTATGCTTAACTTTATGAAGTGAAAATATTTGGGGGGTAGGTGAAAACAGGCTAGACAACCATGAGAATCAATTGGGGAAAAAAAACAATGTTCAGTTTAAAGTATCTACCTATGTTACATATCAATTCAACATTATTCAAAATATAATTGAAAACATTACTAAACATGTAAATTGTAGTCAAAGTAGGCAGGAAAACAAGAACACACTTTTTTTAAACTGGCTTATGTAGCTGCCATTCATCAGTTGATACAAAAAATAATTGAATAATTGCCCTTGGATGCCTTTTGTTTTTCCTTTAACTAATGCAAATACACCCAACTCTTATTCTTTCATTGAAAGAACAAACCAAATGCTGCTGAATAGAATGTCTTGTACCTTCATACCAAAAGTCAAACCTCTGGACAATATTATCAACAGATACACATTATTTAAGACAAGTGTGATTTAATGAACTCTAAGGCTCAATGGCTGATGTACATGGTCTATTTCACCTAACTAAACATGCTCATAATAATAAAACCATAGATATATCAAACAAATAATTTATTAATGCTGTTGCGACTCCCTTGAGACTTGTTTTTCTGTATAAAACTGAGGCTCCTATGTAATAAAAGGGCCCCTTTCCTTTTATGGTGTATGAGCAAGGAAAGGCTTTAGAAAGATCAGAGATTTGGACTCTGTACCTAACTGAATTATTCAACAAAGTTAAGGCTAACTCTGTGAAGTAGCTTAGGGAATATTAAATAATTCCTTTTGGAATGTGATATCAGGCAAATGAGTTTTACTCATATTATTTTCTCTACCTTCTTATTCTAAACTAATACGTTTTTATTTTTCTTCATGTGAATGTATTTTCCATTGTATGTGTTGGACACTTATGGTATTACCATCACATCATATTTGAGTGCTACTTCATACAGAGTAGCTTATATGCCATCCTTGGTCTTTAGGGCCTTTGCTGTTAGCCAGAAAAGAGATAGAACTAGTCTTATCTACTATGCCTACGCAGACTATTAAACTACACAAAAATTTGTGAGTATTTTTTAAAAGATATATGTATCAGAGAGCATGCTGTATAATGATATACCATCATTCTTGTTTTCAGCACTCACTACCATACCTGTAATACAATTTTTCAGAGCTGGTGAAGTGGGATAGAGTATCTGGACATATTTTAATTCTACTTAGGCAAGATTAGAATACTTTGTACCTAGAATTAGATTAGTTTGGGGGGATTATGGGGTTCTAGGTAAGATGCAAGCAGGTTGATGGCCAGGCTTATGAGTGACACATGGTATAGCCATTGGCATCTTACTGGAAATTCAGGTAGGAGGAACAGTTGTTCACTTGGAGTGAAGACTTTGTATAAAACTTATCAAGACCATGAAAAATGCAAGAAAACAGATATCTGTAAAGACTAGTTGCAGAAGTATATCAAGGGAGACTAGAAACAGAGGCCGACTAATTTGATAAGATCCATTTGATTTTAGACAATGTGAGCAAAAAGTTTTCTATGACAGGGACAGTAAGTTCAATATGCACAGTTCATATAGCCATAAAAGGCAGATGTCAGCATTATCAGACTGATGGGTACAGCAAAGTTTCAACCAGGTAACAAACTCAAGGCTGATCTATATTGGAATGAAACTAGAATTCTAAGACACAGTCCAGTTCTACTTACAAAGCCACCACTGTAAGATAAGTAGAAAACTATGACTTGGAAGCAAATGGACTCCCACATCTTCATCCATGAGGCTCTAATATAGGTACAGGTGTGAGCCAAGAAGGCAAAAAGATTTATAAGGAAGATTGTCAGTCAAGACCACAGTGATAGAGCATCAATAGTACAGGTGGAGGAGGTTAAGGAAGGTGTGGACAGAGGAAATGAGGTGCAAAGCTGAAAAGTTGGAGAAGATGATAAATACTCATTTGCTTTTTGCATGAAATAAGGAAAGCCAACATAAAAAGAGCTGAAAAGGTTCCTTGGACTTTGGACTTCCCAGCTTTGGAAACTAGATATCAGTTGTGTAAAGAGTAACTGCTTGGCTGTCCTTTACTGAGTGGAAGGGGAATATCTAGAAAACTAACTCTTAAAAAAAATTCTGGAGAATTTGTTGGCTGTAAGATGGCGACGGGTCTGGAGCGGCTGTGCCAGGAGACAGCGCGATCCTGTGAGCCGTGTGCTGTGATACCAAAGTATTGATTGCATTTCCAAGAGCAACAAAAGGCGAATAATTCTTTCAACAACGATCCTACATCGACAAACAAGCGGCAGCAGGTTCGAGGCTTTAGGGCCGACACAGAGGAGGACTCCTGAGAGCGCCCAAGCCCGGCTGCAGGAACGAGCAATCAGCCCAGTCATCAAAGGCCAGGAAAGCCAGCAAAGGACTCCGCAGAGG
>NW_007728652.1:289220-289527 GCF_000696425.1 Galeopterus variegatus | reverse complement strand
CTCGGGAAGAGGGAGTTTATCTGTGGCCGACGCCCAGGGTGTGGCGGAGAGACGATCTGGGAGGGCTCCTCTTCCCAGCCCCCCCGACGGTGGCCGGGGGCTCCCCACGCTACCAGCCCCGTCAGAGATCCGTTGGGAGAGTGGAATTGTGGGGCAGTCCACAGGCCCCGGGGTGCCCCGTTTCGAGGTAAGCAAATAGCACGTCCCAACAGGGAGCTGCGCCAAACAGAGATGGCTGACCTGCTTTCCCAAAGCCGGCCTTTTTTTTTTTTTCACCCCCACCCGAGAGAATGGAGGCCGCTTTGAT